>NC_138372.1:151202530-151230856 GCF_054177405.1 Leptonychotes weddellii
CAGAGGGAGAAGCAGACTCCCTGCTGAGCAGGGAGCCCGATGCGGGACTCGATCCAGGGACTCGATCCAGGGACTCCAGGATCATGACCTGAGCCGAAGGCAGTCGCTTAACCAACTGAGCCACCCAGGAGCCCCGCTAAAGCTGATTCTTAAGCTCTATCTGAAAAAGACAGTGAAAAGAGTACCCTTCTTATTTAAACCATGAGGAGTCCAAACTGAAGAGTGCTGGCGCAGGTTTGGGAGACTGAGTGAGTGAAGGCTTTTCTGTCTCCTGGGTGTTTCTTTCATAGACTCAGTTGTGCATGACCTTCCCACCCTCGGGGACTCTGACCTTTCCTGTGCCTCTCTCTTCACTGCACCTTTGTATCTCTTGGATACTGTGCAGCCCGCCCTCTGTTAGGACACGGACTCTTTGTCTCCTCTGCTGATTGATAAGTTGATTTAGCAAGCTTGGGTGTGGACACCAGGGAGATACAAAATGAATAGTAACTGCGACTTACCAAACCCCGAATCTGCCTGGCACACAGTGCTATGTGCAGCTTAAAACGTAAGTGTCTCAGCAGCACTGTGAGTCCGAGTTACTGCTTCTCCCATTTTGTAGAAGGAGGAGAATGAGTATTGAGAACTTACACAACTTCAGGTCACTCAGCCAGCAGGCAGCGCAGGCAAGATGAGGGTCCAGGGTTGGCTGTGGGCTCGCTACCGAGACCCTTCCAAAGTGATGGGGGAGACCCACGCACACATGAATAAACGCAGCACTGTAATGGAAATTATAACAAGCATGTATGAAGTGCAAGGGATGCTTTTTGCAAGGGACAAAGAAGGCGTCATTGAGGACTTGCCCCCCCCAGCATAAACTAGCTGGGGGATCTTGGACGAATTACACTGCCCTCTTTGGGACTCGTTCTTCTCATTCAAAAATGAAAGAGTGGAAGTGGCCTGTAAAACATCCCTCTAACTTAGAAACCATTCTATTCTAATCCTGCCTGTTGGAACTGGACTCTTCAATCACTCACCTTGACTTTCTGCTACCTGTGATAGCCCGGTGGGTCATGGACTCCATCAGTGGCCCCAGCCATGAAGTGGACTCTCTCGGCCCCAGCCCTTGACCTGATCACAGCCCCAGCTGTTGCAGCCTTGATGATGACAGGAAGCAATTCTTGTCACCCTGGGAAGCCTCTCTGCTCTTCTCACCTATCTGTGACTGCAGCCAGGGGAAATGGCACATTTGCACTTCAGAGGGAGACAGGCACTGCTCACGCCTTTCATGTGTGAGATTCTAGAAGCAGCCTGGCGGATTACCTGCTGTGGCAAGCCCAGAGCAGTGTAATGTGTAGTTAGGAGTGCAGCCTCCCGAGTCAGGCAATGGGAGTTCGAATCTGGGCTTCACTGCTTTGCTCTGTTACTGTCTCCGGGTGGAGTTTGCTTCTCTGTAAAATGGTAATAATCACACCTACCCCGTGGGCTTGTTGTGAAGATCTGATGGATTAATACACGTGAAGTGCTTAGGACACTCTCAAGTAGCATCTGTGATGATAGCCTACCCAACGAACGTTTTGCTCGTCCTTCTTGCCTATTGGAGGAGCCCAATTCCAAGACAGAGACTGAGAATGACAGTTTCCCTTTTCACAGCCCCTCGGCAGCTCAGGATGGCGATGGAATCCAGTTTTGTCCAAAAAGACATAAGGGGAGGTTTGCTGGGGGGTTTCTGAGAAACAGGTGCTTTCCTTACAAAAGGAGAGACGGGAGGGAAGCTCTCTTCCTCCTTCTTCCTTTCTTGCTTAGGAACCTTGGCACGTGAGGTGGTAAAGCTGCACCTGCTGCAGCCACCCTGTGACCAATGTGGGAGATCTATGGACACTTTGAAGATGAGAAGATAGGAAGATGAAAGGCAGCAGGGTCTCTGATGGCATCGTTGAATTGCGGAGCCAACCCTCAGACTGCCTCCCTAGGGCTAGTCTTTACCTGTGAGGCAGCGGCAATAACAAGATACAGTTGTTTAGGGCCTGGGTGGCCCAGTTGGTTAAGCGTCCGCCTTCAGCTCAGGTCATGATCTCAGGGTCCTGGTATCTAGCCCGGGGTCAGTTTCCCTGCTCAGTGGGGAGTCTGCTTCTCCCTCTCCCTCTGCCCCTCCCCCCACTCATGCATGCATGCTCGCTCTCTCTCTCTCAAATAAATAAAATCTTTAAAAAAAAGATCCAATTGTTTAAGCCACTTTTATTTGGGCATTCAGTTTCTTGCATCTGGAGCATCCTAACTGACACACTTAACAAGTTCCTGGGATAAAGGTTCAGGATGATGCATTGTCTGATTGAAAGTGGGGATATCACCAGAAACTATGGGCAAAGGACTCCAGAGACATGGCTGCTTAAGTATCTCACACATGCCTTTAGTGAAGACCCATCTTATGCAACAGGAGACCAATTAAAGCATATTGGGGAAGACTTGTCTGAGAGGAACCCCTTTCTGGAACCCTGTGGAGGAGACTCTGGAATTCCACAATAAATGTTCTGACTGTTCAAAACATTTCCTCATTCTCATACTTGTTAAAAACAAGACAACAAGCCCCAAACTATGCTAACTAAGCATCACATCACCAAACTGAGACTTACAGTTTCGGTGCTCCCAGAAATGGAATCTTAAACCAGTCAGTCAGAAATCGCCTGATCAGCACTATTAGGTAATCAACCTGATAGACCCTTGCCAACCCCGAAAGGAAAGTAACTTTGCAATAACCAACCCATTTTTCCTGCCCAGTATAATTTCCTTGTTCACACTCCCTTCTGCCTATAAACGTCTTTCATTTTATATAGCTCCTTGGAGCACCTTTCTATTTGCTAGATTGGATTCTGCCCGATTCAAATCGATTTTTGCTCGTATAAACTCTAAAAAAATTTTTAACTCCATTAAGGGTATCCAAATGCCTATGGAACCTACTACATATCTAATTCTATCAGAGAAGCCATTTTAGTTTTCAGCAATTGAAAGAAGTGGGGATGAAATAATTTCTTAAAGTGTTTCGGGAGTGAAGTGGCAGCAAAACATAGCCAACTATTCATCAGCACTTCAAATTTTATATCAGGCAAATTTAGCAAACTGTCAAAAAACAGCCTGGAATGGAGTTTCTCCAAAAATTGCTTCTAAATTGGTATTGAGGATGCTAGTGTCTCTAAACTTCTACAGGATTCAGTTAGGAATTGTCATGCCAAGGAATTTCTCAGGATTTCTAGATGGGACTGTCAGGTTGCTGAGACCATGAACAGTGTCCTTTGGAATCTACCTAGCTTTTACACTGACTTTCAGGTTTCCAGTTTACCCCAAGCCTTCTAGATAACCAAGTGCTTTGCAGTTTACAATCTTCTGGGTGATGCCATGGCCAAGAGCTCATTAAACCCACAACAACCCTCTGAGGTAGGTGTTGCTTGAGGCTGTTGAAATTCAGGGGGCAACAAGAAAGCTTGCCTGGCTGATTTTGGAAATATCACCCTCAGCCTGCTTCCCATGATGTCACCCTCCCTAAGTGGGTGGCATTACCTCCTGGAAAAAGTGCAATTTGGGGAGTTAGGAGGCTCTGCCGTGGGTCAGCTCAGAGCTGAACTTACTGTGTGATGTCTGGTGACTCACTGATGTGTCTGGGCTTCAATTTCCTCATTTGTGAAGTAAGGAATTGAGATCAAAATGATCTTTAAGATTCTCTGATTTAAGCGTTATTGTCTCCAGCTAATGCTTTTAAAATCACCTTTCTTCTTCTTCTTCTTCTTCTTCTTTATTACTAACATTTAATATATTATTTGTTTCAGAGGTACAGGTCTGTGATTCATCAGTCTTACACAATTCACAGCGCTCACCAAAATCACCTTTCAATACAATGTTGTCACTGATTCCTTAGTGGGAACTAGCTTGGGTGGTGATATGAAAACACTGAGTTCTAGAGTGTCTATAGTGAATGATTAAAGAAGGGAAGGGAATAGAAAAAAAAAAGATACTAAACTTAAATTCTCTGTACCTTATCATTTTGCCTTAAGTTCAATTAACAGCACGAATCTAACGGTCCAAACATCCTTGTTTCTCTCTCTCTCTCTCTTTCTCTCTCTTTCTCCCTCCCTCTCTTCCTTTCTTCCTGTCTTTTAACTTTATTGGCCTACTGGGTGTCAGGCACTATTCTAGGTATGTGTTGAGCATCCACTTTGAAATAAACATCTCGCTGGGAGCTGACTATAGGACAGTGAACACGGAAGATGGGGTTCTCCTTCTCACGTTCCTTACACTCTAGATGAGGGGGCAGATAAGTCCATAAGATATAATATAAGATGATACATGCTGTGGTGGGGGAAAATTCAGAGTGCAAAGGGAGTAAGTAAATAGGAAGCACATTTAATCCTGATGTGATGGGAGGGGGAAAGCTTCCAGAAGCATAGCCAAGGCTGGGAAAAGAAGAGAAGGATCAGAGTTTTAGGCAAAAACAACTGCCCATGGAAAGTCCCAGATGTGAGCAAAGTCATCATCTACTAAGAGGAGGTGAAAAAAGCTCAATATAATTGGAGCTTCGAAGGAAGGGGTAAGATGTCGAGCGGCATGGCAGGAGCAGTAAGCAGAGGTTATTATGATGACAGGCTCTTCTTTGCGTTTCCAACATTATCTTTAGGAGCAAGGGTAGCCATTAAAGGATATTCTAAAATTTACCTTTTATGATAGTAATACATGTAAGTAGTACACAAAAAATAATAAAGTCTTACACAAAAGGGCACTGTCAGTGCCCTAATGGGATCCCTACCCTGACTGCCCCAAAGGAAACCACTTCAGTTCTTTGACATTCTAAATAATGTGAGTGTGCTTCTTTCTTTTGTTGATTTTAGACAGAGTGGATGACCTCTTGTAAGATCATCTGTTATACCCACTCCTTCAAATCCCTTCACTCTCCCAATTTTAGTATAGGAGAAAAATGACTCCTTTTTGTAGAAGCCCACAGACAGGTCTCCACATACACCATAGTAGTAAGGGGCAGTGAATGGTTGCATTTAGTCACACATCAGTTATTTTTAAAGATTTTATTTATTTATTTAATTGACAGAGAGACAGCGAGAGAGGGAACACAAGCAGGGTGAGTGGGAGAGGGAGAAGCAGGCTTCCCGCCAAGCAGAAAGCCTGATGCAGGACTCAATCCCAGGACCCTGGAACCATGACCTGAGCCAAAGGCAGTCGCTTAACCAACTGAGCCACCCAGGCTCCCCTACATCAGTTATTTTTAAAACAACTCTAGAAGTTCATTAAGATAATTGGCCAAGTATTTTGAGATACTATGTGTGCTCATAATTTCTGTCTACTTGTTTAGAAAACTTGGTAGAATTTGGAAGAGTTCTACAGAAACTGAAGCAATCATATTTGAGGAACTGAGGGAAATGCAGGTTTCCACATCTTTAATGAAAATTTAAAGTTAGGAAAATCTACTTTTTGATTTTTGTCTTAAAGAATGTGGAAGATATTAATGCTAGCATATTGTTGTAACTTGTTTTATGCTTTTGCACTTTATGGCTCTCCTATCTTAAATAATGAATATCCCTTGGAACTAGAGGATATTATGCTAAGTGAAATAAGTCAATCAGAGAAAGACACATATCATATGATCTCACTGATATGAGGAATTCTAAATCTTAGGAAACAAACTGAGGGTTGCCGGAGTGGTGGAGGGGGATGGGGTGGCTGGGTGATAGACACTGGGGAGGGTATGTGCTATGGTGAGTGCTGTGAATTGTGTAAGACTGTTGAATCACAGACCTGTACCTCTGAAACAAATAATACATTATATGTTAAAAAAAAAAAGAAGATAGTAGGAAGGGAAAAATGAAGGGGGGGAAATTGGAGGGGGAGACAAACCATGAGAGACTGTGGACTCTGAGAAACAAACTGAGGATCATAGAGAGGAGGGGGTAGGGGGACGGGTTAGCCTGGTGATGGGTATTAAAGAGGGCACGTTCTGCATGGAGCACTGGGTGTTATATGCAAACAATGAACCATGGAACACTACATTAAATAAATAAATAAATAAATAAATAAACAAATAAATAAATAAATAAATAATAAATAAATAAATAAAGGGGGAAAAATAATGAATATCCCTAAGATTTCATCAGTGTCCTTAGTACAAAGTAAAGGAAAGGAGAACAGAAAGAATGAAGGAAGGAAGGAAAGAATGGAGGAATGAAGGAGGGAAGGGGAAGAAAGAAAAGAAAGAAAGAGAAGGAGGAAGGAATGGAGGAATGAAGGAAGGAATGGGAAGAAAGAAAGAAAAGGGAGAAAGAAAGAAAAAGAAAGAAAGAAAGAAAGAGAAAGAAAGAAAAAAGGAAAGAAAGGAAGGAAGGGAGGAAAAATGACAAAGTATAGCTGTTTATTCAATCCCTCATTCATTTAAAACATAGTTGAGTCTCCTCTATTTATGTATAAGAAATAACTCGTTTTAAAAGGACTTATGTCAACCTACAAAAATATACACAATGTAAAGGCAGAGAATAAGATTTAAATGAAAAAAGTGAGATGAAGAAAACTAAAACAGGGCCAACAGTTGACACCAGGGTTAGGTCAGTATTTGAAATATTAAGTCTTGAATATTTGCACATAATGGGCTGAATATTGAGCTGCAAGCTTTCTAACAGCTAACAACAATAAAAACAAAAAGATAATCTAGTCTATTTCCGGTGTACCATCGGAAACAAATTATTTGCAATATAGGTGTCTAGGAACAGAATAAGTTAACTCATTTCATTGGCTCATTAACCACAAGGCAATTAGGTCCAATGAAAGCTGCTGGAAATGATGACTTTTGGCTTCAGGATAGTTGAACAGTAGACCTAACAGAGCAGTAACTAAAAATAAGGACCAATTTTTTGTGTAGGCCAGTTTTTGGTGACACCAATAAAAGCCATGCCTCCCCCATATTAAAAAAAAATGGTTATCTTAATTCTTTTAAGTAATCTCCCTTTTCCCCACCTCCATGTTGACCTTCTTATGCTACGTTGATGTCAAGACATTAACAAAGATCTTACCCCATCATAGCTTTTATTCTCTCCAAACCATCATAAAACTGTTCTTACTGATGCCTGCTCTAGTCATGGCATTGAAGTCATGACATTTTATGAGCATCAATAGCCTGGGAACAGTTTGAGTTTATGAAGTTTAGTCAGTAGTTGGTTCATTTTCAAAGAATTAAAAGTTAAAGAACGATCAGCCAAAGTCATGAAAATCTCATGTTGCTCCTGGCACGTTTGATTACCAGGTGGTAAATAGTATAACCACAGCCATGTCTAAAGGCACTACTTTTCTTGCATAGCGCTGTCCTGCAAAGATCTGGTTTCAGTTCATTGAAGGGAAATGGACATGATGTTTTACGAAGGATTATTTGGTACATTACCAGGTTAATAATTTGGCAGCAGTGTATGGTTGTCATTTTAATGTGTGAGGTAGAGTAATTTCTGATATCCCTCCCGTGGGTCAAGGCAGAGTGCAAGGACCACAGAAAAAGAGGCAAGACTCAAGGAACTTACTGGTGGGGAAGGGAGATGAGCCAGCAAACGGTTCTGACATAATGTGGGTGATACTAACATAAGCACTGTAGGATACCTCTCTTTAGGTATTACATCAGCCCCTAAATTGGAACAGGAGTGGGAGATGTCAGGGTAGTTTATTTAAAAATTTAGGAGATCTTTAGGCCTAGAAGGAGAAAGCTCACTTCATGGAACTTGGGAATTACTTAAATTGGGCTTCATTTATTTCTCTGGAACACCAGATTGGAAAGGAACCATGAGGCTGTCTAAGAGTCCCTCTCAAATTTCAGGCAGGCTTGTCATAATACCCTTCCAGAAACAGAATCAAACTTACTCAAAAAATATCTTTTTAAAAAAATTGTGGTAGAATACACATAAAATTGACCATTAGTGATGTTTCGTACATTCACAATGTTGTGCAGCCATCCTATCTAGTTACAGAACATTTTCATCTCCTCAAAATGAAACCCGTAACCACTGAGAAGTCATACCTCATTTTCCCCACCCCACAAGCCCTGGCAACCATTCATCTGCTTTCTGTATCTATGGGTTTGCCACATCCAGGTATCTCACATCAGTGGAATCATACAATATGTAGCTTTCTGTGTGTGGCTTCTTTCACTTAGCATAATGACTTCAAAGTTTCATAATGATTTCATGCATATTATAGCACTTATGAACATATGCTATATTCATTCCTTTTATGGCTGAATAATATTCCATTGTATGGATATACCACATTTTGTGTATCCATTCATCAGTTGATGGACACTTGGGTCCACTTTTTGGCTACTGAGAATGGTTCTGCTATGAACATCTTTGTGCGAATTTTTGTGTCAACACCTGTTTTCAGGTCTTTGGGGCATGTGTGCAGAAATGGAATTGCTGAGTCACATGGTAATTTTATATTTAGCTTATTATGAAACTGTAGACTGCTTGCCACAGCAGCTGCACCATTTTACAGAACTCACTTTTAATGAGAAAAGTATTTTTTTCAAGGCTACCCTGTGTCTTGGTAATTTATTCTCTCTCCCAACTTCAAAAGATTGTTCTGAGGACTAATAATCTTTGTGAAACTGTTTAAGGCCTTCCAAAAGCAGCCTTTATATAAATTAAACATATTATGTATTCAGGCATTCATTACCATGTAGTTTGCAAGGAGTTTGATAGTTCAATAAATTTACATGAAATTCGATCTGTAGAGGTGTAAGCTTTTACAATCCTGGAAGACCCGAAGCTGAAAGGAGACAAATTGAGTTGAATTAGTTTGCCTCTGTTTGACCTGTTTTTCCTAATGAGATATTGGAGGCATAAAGAAAGTGAAATCCTTTTGAAGTATTGGCACGCGGATTCCGGTTGTTAAATTCATTAATTAATTTATCTCTATTCAGAACATTCTAATGAACTGAAACCCAAGATTGCTGTTAATTCAAAGCAGAAGCCAAAGCATGGCTGAGTAGATGATGCTTGCTCCTGTTTTAGCAGACTTTAATAATGGTTTCTGAGAGCTAACCAAGTGAAAAAAAATTAGAATGATTTTTGTGGCTCTAGACAGTGTTTTAAAAACTCCTGTGAAGGGCGACACAGAACTCTTACTACATATTTGGCTCACACGGTGCTTTCAGGAAGCTCATCAACTTAGCAAAATATGTAGCACCTCTCCCCAGAGTATCAGGGTTCCTGGATGCCAGACTCTGAGGAAAATCTGTTTCCGAGACTTGAATCGACCCAAGGTGTGTGTAATGGACCACGTGTCCGCAGAAGCTCACGCAGCAGGACCAGAAGCCAAAATAAGACATCAGTAACTCTGTCTATATTCTATTTTATTGATTTCAAAATTGCCTGATGCTACACAACATCTTTCCATAGCCTACGTAGGCACCTCGTTGGGTAAAGTGCTTCGCATACTTTACATATATTTTTTAAAAGATTTCATTTATTTATATTACAGAGAGAGACAGCAAGAGAGGGAACACAAGCAGGGGGAGTGGGAGAGGGAGAAGCAGGCTTCCCGCCGAGCAGGGAGCCTGATGTGGGGCTCGATCCCAGGACCCTGGGATCATGACCTGAGCCGAAGGCAGATGCTTAACGACTGAGCCACCCACGCACCCCTACTTTATATATTTTAACCCAGCCAACACTGAACAAGCTTCCTAAGCATGAAGTTTTTTAGTACCTACTAGGTGTTAGGCATTTTATATCTTATTTTAGATCCTTATAACAACGATGTGAAGTAGATAGTTCTTTCGTGTTCATTTTAGAAATGAAGAAACAAGGTCTCCAAAGGATAAGTAATTGGCAAAACTGAAATGCAAACCAAAGGATAGCTTATTCCAAACTCTGAGATCTTGCTAACATGCCAGTAACCTTCTTATCAAGTAAGAAAAATAAAAGTAAACCTAATAATGACTATTAAAAAAATTTTAAATATGCTCCTCCAAGCCAAGATGTACATCAGATTATTTAAAAGATATATTACACCTAGCTGCCCACTACCTAGATGTCTGCTGAAGTCATTCTGTTCTTTGGGATTTGAATGAGTTTGTATTCCCCATCCCCGTGAGTTCCACATCTTTCCCAGATTTGGAGGGGCTTACCTTTTGCTAATTCTCTCTGACTCTAAGCTAAAGTTTCTTCTGAAATAGTGGTTTGTGGAGATTTTCCTTTTCTTCCTTCCCCTGCTTTTTCTCCCCCCCTCCCCCCAGCAGTGTCTGCTAGCGCAATAAAGAAAAAACTCACTGGCTCAAATCAATTTTGGCTTAAATAACATTTTATTCTTTTCATGTGAACTTTGAGCAGAAAAGTCCCTGAATAGTTCTTGTCACTAACCAGCTCCTTACTACTCTGAGGTCTCCTTATGAGAGGTTCTTCCTTAAGAATGTTTTTAATTCTTAATAAGGTGAAGTGAACTAAGGGTGCCGTTGAGGGCTGGATTCGAATCCCTGGGAGTCCATGGGGAGAGTGCATGTAAGAGAAGAAAGACACTGAGGTTTGGGGACTTTAACATCTTTGCTTTACAGCTGAGAACACAGTGGATCAGCGTGGGCTCTGGCTTGCTCCAGTTCAAAGGCTACTTAAATATATATGACTTTTTTTCCTGGACTCCACCTCGCTACCCGTTGACATCTCTCTACTGGTCCCCTTTCATTGTGTCTGCCTTCCTCAGTCCTCCTTGAGGTGACAGTTGGAGCTTCCAGCCCCCGCCCTCCAAGTTCATCCAGCCCTAGGGGCAGAAGCAGTAGATGAAGCCATCACCGTGGGGATATGTTTCGCCTTAAAGGCAACGCCACGAGTCTGTCCTATCTGTGAGTCCTTTTAATGATGCCCTCTTCCTCCTTCTCCAGCTTTTATAGTCATAGGCAGCCTGTCAAACTGTCACATTTTAGGTTCTCTATGATCAGTGAATTATAAGGAGATACAGATTCTGACGAATTTGCCATTGGGTAGCCTGTTTTATAAAATAGGAATGAGAATATCAATACTCCAAGGTGACATCAGATTCTTGTAAAATACTTGCCCAATTATGGAAGACAGTCGTTACTCAGGTACAAAACACTGGCAGCAAAGTCCTGTCAGTGCCATGTAGGCAATGAAGCTGAGTTCCAGAAGATACTCTGCTGCTGGCTCCCCATCTCCAACACATGTACCTAAGTACAAGGACCAAAGATCTGAATGAAATGAGTCTCTGACCCATTCACCAAAGGGAGATTCAGGATAATTTGCAGCAATCTATTCTTGTCCTTGAATGTTTCTGTTTAGCTCCTACTTTTAAACCTTCATAAGCAATAAATAGTGGTATCTTGCCTTTGTCACAAGAGAAAAGTAAAGGTGTGCCTTATATAAACTACCAAGACATTATCCTGACTCAAATAAAAATCCCCCAGAGTCAAGGAATGGACTTTTAAAAATGTAGAGTGAATACATTTTCAAGCTTCCTCAGTCTTAAATGGTAGTCTGAATTTAAAAACACAAACAAAACCCATTAAAACCTTGGTGGATCCAATTTAGCTTATATTGAAAAAGGAGATGGAAGAGAAGAGAGGAGGTAATGAAAAGTTAGCATAAAAAACTGAAGGAGAACCAAATATCTTTTCCATATGGTTTTTAAATTGCCTGGGGAATTAATTTAATTTGCACTAGTCTTTGCAATTTTGTCTTTTTGGAATATTTTTCTATGTTTTTAAAGCATCAAACTCAGAAAGATATTGGTTTCCGGTAATGAACATTAGTCTTTCTTTCCCATGGGCTTGTTTCCTTAGACAATGAGCACTGCATCCTTGCACTGCTTTCATTCTCTATTCTGAGGAATAATTAAACTGGCAATTTCCCAAATACCACTGCAGTAGTAATATGCACATGGCCTCACCACCATAATGAGGGTGGTTCTATAGTGCAAACCGTGTGTGGTTTATTTCCTCTACCTATATCACCGATTCTGCTTGAAATTTTAGCCTTGATTTTCTTTGAATAAATAGCACCTCTGAAATTTACTAGGTAAGGAGAGGTATCTGTAAACTGAGATATTCATGCAAATAAATGTTTAAACTAAAACAATCTTTCCTACCATAAGGCAGGCAGCCTAGTGAAAAACTAGCTCAAATCCCATAACTGCTCATTTCAGATACAGCAAAAGCACTGCTGAGTGAGAAAAGAACCACCTACACAATTCCTTTTCTAAAAAAATTTTACTTTCTCCTCCTTCCCGCGAAACATGCCTAATTATGCATTTATACCTCGTCTTCTACTCAGCAGAAATATTATGCAACATTCTTTCTACTCCTGGTGGCATGTGATTCAGGTGTCTAGGGGATCAATTTATAAATTTGCTGAAAAGGCTGTCCAGGCACCAGGCTTGAATTAGAGGTCCAGGACTTGATTTCTGCAGGCCTCCCATCAAATAAGTGAAGTAGAATCTGTGAACTCTTGTTGACATGAGGCAGGGAAGTGAGTCAACAGGTGAATGACTTCAGCCGTAGAAGATTAAGGGGTTGCTGTTTTTGAGCTGGTTAAGATGGTTAGGACTACAAGGAAAAGAAAGTCAAGCATGCACTCTTTTCTCAATGTAGATTTCCCATTTTCAGCAGACCTGCGCTCCCTGGAGAAGACACTTTAAACTTCTAATGGATGTTTGAGTTCATTATTACGTTTAACTAGACACATGAATTAGTGAACTGAGAATATCTGGGGGACCAAAGTGACCAGTAGACTTTTTAATATTTAAGGGTGACCACAAAATCATAGGACTGCCCCTAGATTTCACCCACATGGTCAGAGAAGAGCTGCTCCCTAGAGGTGATATTCAGATGCTGACATATGATAAACAATACCTTGTTTTCTATTTAGGCCTGTACGGGGACCACTAATTGTTCGCAGGTTTCCATCCCACTGTTGTTCTTACCAGTAATAAGCCCTCTGATTTTGAGCTGATCACATAGATGCCCACTAGTGACTACATTCTCCAGGCATAATTACAATTCATTGTGGCCATATAACCAAGTCTGGACCAATCAGTGTGGGTGCGAGTGTGCTCTGGAGCTTCTAAGTCACTGTCTTAAAAACAATCTGTTTTATTTAAACCTTCTTATGGATGGGAAATGGCAATGAATGAAATAACTTGGATATAAGAACTAGGCCATCAGCATTAGACTGCTTAGCTCTGGGACAGTATATTGTAAGAAAAATGAGCCATATTTATTTAAGACATTGTGTATTTTGGTATCTTTGCTGTAAAGCTTCACATGTACCATGTTTACTATAGAAATTAGTATCTGAAATTATGTTGCTGTCATAACAAAAACCTAAAATATGTGACCCATCTTAGTGGTCGGGTAGAAGGCGACCAAGAAGCAAATTAAGGCTGGAAGGCTCGTGACCCTCCTCTAATGCCTTGGAAATATGTTTGGTAAAACTGTCAACTGCAGTGCCACGGAGGGAGGACCATTTAACTTTAGGGAAGTGATTAGAAAAAGGTCGACTCTGTGTACGGACTGCTTCTTGCTGCTTTTAGCAAGATTTCAGAAGAAAGAAATGAACCCAGGTGAGAACTGGCCAATTTGATAGAGGAGATGAGAAGAAACAGAGCTGGGCTAATAGAAACTTTCTCTGCCTTTCGTCTGTCATCCAGATTGAAGGCCTTGAAATTTGGGGCCTGCAAGGTTAGAAAAGTCAACTTTATCTGTACCTGAAAGAGCAGGAGGTAAGATTCATTCACAGCCTTTCTCGAGGGTGTCCCATGGAGACTGTTCAGCTAGTGGGAGGTAGTTATGGCCTCCAGAATCAGGCATTCATGTAGTTCTTGAAATAAGGGAGAGGAAGATGGGCTGAGCTAGTTCTAGAGAGCAGGGAGGGGCAGTCTTAGGAAGGTTCTTCAGAAGAAATTTGGGTGCAATGACTTCCACATGGAGCCAGCTGGTAAATATTGTTTAAAAAAGCCTTGATTTTTAGTGTCTGCTGATTTTCATGGGGTAAATACTCCTGCCACGGTCTATTTTAAGCTACCCATATGATGTCACTAATCATGTGGAGTTGGGAAGAGATATGCACAGTATGTTCTTGCAAGCTGGTGTGAGCCAGACCCAGCATAGCCCCTGTGTGGAATTGACTGGAAAAAAAAAAAAAAAAAAGAGGTAGGTAGCTTCCTGAGTTTTGGAAACAGTTGGATTACCCAAGAAATCACAAGACTGGCTTACATAGGCCTGGGCATTTTCTCATCCCTCAAATATCCATCGGGCTCTCAAACTGCAAAAGCAGGAGATGAATCATCCTGTAGAGCATCCTGTCCCACATCTTCAGAAGGGGCCCCCGAAAGTAATGGATAAGGAAGACTCTTTCAGAGAGTAAAGCTAGGGTCGCAGACAGCAGTGGACAGGGGAACCATTTCCAGAGAGCACAATCCAGCTTGCTTACTCCCCTGCCAGAGCAGGAGGTCTTCACAATTCCTGCTTAGCAGTGTGTCATCCGTGCTAGGGACCCTAGGATATTAAGAAACAAAACAACAACAACCACTCCATTCTTTCCTTTTCTAAACGGGAGTTTCTACTGAGAATATGCTGTTCCTGCTCTAGCACTGTCCACTGGATCTGGAAAATGGGGAGGTGCAAGTCACCTGTCTACTAGTGTTTAAGTCACTGGCCCACTAGAAGCCAACCTCAGACCTGATTACTGTACATCACCTAGCGATTCTGGGGCTTGGGCTGGCTACAGTAACTGGACAGAATTTAGATTTATTTCCTTAGGAGAAGGAAAGGGCATCCTGTGACTCGGAAGAAGGGTGATCATAGATACCTTGGTGGCCAGCAAGGCAGACTGTGGAAGGCATCAGTAACTGTTTCTCAGACTGATCCAGCCTCCCGTTTAGTAATTAACCCCCTTGAGGTTTCGTTGGACACGTGGACTGATGTGCGTGCCAGTGGGTCTGCAATGTCATTTTGAATTTCTGAGAACTCTTCCTATGCTTTTGTGATCTAAATCAGAAATGACCCATCCCGAAGGAGACTAAGGATCCTCTTAAGCAATCAAATGATTCCCCCTGAATCGCTAGACGCAAAGCGTCCTCCCTGACCATTAGATCTACCCGTGCTGTTGAGTACTGTGGCTCTCTTTTGCCTGGCAAGAAATAAACTCAGCTTAGTTTTTTTCAGCTCTGCTGGCTGTATTGTTTTTCATCTGCCATCCTGAAAGACAAGCTTCTTGCCATCAATCTTCTCTGTCTTCCTTTCTGCTCAATGGGAAATGGCTGCTACGTGAAGAACCTTGGAGTCTATAAGTTGAGGGTGGCAGAGCTATCCTTCCAGCTTTGGCCTGTCCCTCTCTTCTGCACTGTCCTGAACGAGAACCATAACCTTCTCATTTAAGCCATTTTGGTCATTTTTGTATGCCAGTGGAAACTGTACTCTAGTTCTCAACATGGAAGTCCAAGTCTTTTGGCACGCTGGTAACATACGTGAAGTCGGCACAGTGGCTTGCATACTATATGTTCTCAGGGTTTGCTGGTATTAACAATAAACATGCCTGCTGACCGAATGAATGGGGGACAGGTACTTAAAAATCCTTATTACCATTAAGGAGTTGTTTGGGAGGGGGGGAGGGAGTTCTGAACAACAATGGCATCATTTAACAAAAAAGTGAAGAAATGAATAGAAAGGCATCAGCACGAAGCACTAACATTTGTTTTGAGCATGCACTAGGCCTGATGCTTTATTTATTTTATTTTTTTTAAATTTTATTATGTTAGTCACCATACAACACATCATTTGTTTTTGATGTGGTGATCCACGATCCATTGTTTTTGTATTAACACCCAGTGCTCCATGCAGTACGTATATATAAGCATCTCCTTAGCAGGCTCCTGATCTAAATGAGATGATCAGTAGTACTGCAAACCAAGGATAAAAATGTGGGTAAGCCTGGCAGGTGGCAAGTGTTGTTTGCTTTTTATTTTTTTTTTTTGCAGATGTTTTCATACAAAAATCTATAGCTAATCTTTTCATCCTCTTCATTGGGTCTTTCACAAAGGATGCTTTTAGTCTCGATATAATCCAGTTTATCATTTTTTTTCTTTTTTGAATTATTTTCTTGGTATTAACTTTAAAAACCCTTCACCCAGCCCTAGACAGTACCTTTGAATGTTTTTTTTCCCCCCCTACTTGGTGTTAAAATTTTAAAATAGATTTACATGGTCAAATCTGTTATCTTTTCATTTATGGTTTCTGGGCTTATGTGTTACTTAGAAAAGCCTTCTCCACCCCCAAATTATTAAATTAACCCATGTTTTAGACAGAAGTTTTTCTTTACTAATTTGTTTTTAATTTATAAAAGTAACACATGCCCATTAAAAAATTTCTTTTTTTTTTAATTTATTTTTATTTATTTTATTTTATTTTTTTAAAGATTTTATTTATTTATTTGACAGAGAGAGACACAGCGAGAGAGGGAACACAAGCAGGGGGAGTGGGAGAGGGAGAAGCAGGCTCCCCGCAGAGCAGGGAGCCCGATGCGGGACTCGATCCCAGGACCGTGGGATCATGACCTGAGCCGAAGGCAGTCGCTTAACCAACTGAGCCACCCAGGCGCCCGCATTAAAAAATTTCAAATGTAGAGGTGCCTGGGTGGCTCAGCTGCTTAAGCGTCTGCCTTTGGCTCAGGTCATGATCCCGGATGCCCGGAATCTAGACGGTGTTGGGCTCCCTGCTCAGCAGGGAGTCTGCTTCTCCCTCTCCCTTTGCTCTCCCCTCCCCCCACGGTTCTTGCTCTCTCACTCTCTCTCTCAAATAAATAAAATCTTTAAAAAAAATTTCAAACATAAAAAGGTAAAATTTGAAGACAAAATGGCCTTTACTACTGCCCACCTTATGTCCTAAGGTAGCCATTGACAATTTTTTTCTTGTGTCTCTTTCTAGAATTTCTCTAAATTCACAAAAGCGCTCACACACAACTATCTTTTTTTTAAACCCAAAGGGGATTATAGTGTAGGTACTGTTTCATAACAATATTTTCCACTTGATGTATCTCTCTGCAGCAGTACATAAAGATCATTCTCATTATTTTTAACAGCTGCAGGGATAAACCATAATTTATATAATCTTTCTCCTAATAATAGACAATTAAGTTGTTTATGGGAGTTTTATTTGCCATGCTAAATAATGCCGCAATAAATTTTCTTGTACATATAATTATACAAGTATTTATGAAGAATAAATTCCTGTATGTAAAATTCTTATATTACAGGGCACGTGCTTTGACAATTTTGATGGTACTGGCAAACTGTCCTTTAAAAATGGAGCATCGGGGCACCTGGGTGGCTCAGTTGGTTAAATGTCCGACTCTTGGTTTCGCCTCAGGTCATGATCTAATGGGTTGTGAGATTGGGCTCGCCGCTCAGCTGGGGGTCTGCTTGAAGATTCTCTCCCTTTGTCCCTCCCCGTCCCTCGCACTCTCTCCCTCTCTCTCAATAAATAAATCTTTAAAAAATAAAAATAAAAATGGATCATCAAAATATATTCCTGCTAACAATGTATGGAATTGTTAATCTCCCAATATCCTCACCTACTCTGGAAATTACCCAATTTTTTATTCTCTGCCTATCTGAAAAGTAAGAAATGCTCTCTGGTTTTTCTGAATTCTAAATAGATTTACGAGATAGTGAGTGTGTGTGGGGGTGTTTATAGGATTGTTAAGGAGCACAGTTTTATGTGTAACTCTGTAAAATTCAAATTCTTTGGAATATGTGATAACCAAGGTCTTACAAAATGAAAGGATGAACTTCTAAAGCCAACTGAGATGGGTTTTACACTCTGGAGAGCCAGCAACTTTCTGCTTTGTTGTGCTGTGAGGGAGACGATGAGATCCATCAAACATCATCAGGAGGAAATGTCCCATCCCCCACATAGTTTCAGAAGTCTGAGTGTATCATCTAGTAGTTGTAGAGTGAGGGAAGATTGTCTGTAAAAAGAGGAATATCCAATAAATAGTTTCTTCTTAGTTTTTCTCGTGGTTTAGTCATCCATTCATCCATCCACTCATTTGTTTGTTTAAGTACTATTTATTTACCATCTAATTGGCATAGGCCTAGGGCACTGGGGATATGAGGATTGTGTCCACTAACCTACAGTCTGATGTGGGGGTGGGGGGGGCAGAGAAAACGAGTCCTCCCATCGTCCAGGAAGAGCCTCCAAAGATTCCTGCACAGGGAATCAGGCCGAGAGAGGAGGACATGCTTAAATCCCACCCGGATGAGCAGATGATTAGATATAAAGGGCAATTCTACTTATTGAACATTTCAGAAGCCGGATCGAAAACTTAATTAAAATTCAAATTAAGAAGTGAATCAAAACACTTAATTTCCATTGATGATCTGTAGTGGGAATCAATCACCAAGTCAGCGGATAGGCCTAAAAACAAACAAAATTAGCAGCTCATTTTGTATGGTGTTCAAAAAGAATTAACCAGTTATACCCCAGTCAGGAAAGTTGCGTAACAAACAATGACTGCCTTCTCAGCCATCAGCAAACACAGTGCAAGCCCAGGGGGAGGGCAGGGCAGGCACACAGGGGGTTTTATAAATAGACAGACGGTGTGAGGTGGATTTTCACTACAACTTGTAAGGAAGGTCCTTATGAATGAGCATTTTCTTTTTCTTTTGTTTTAGAGAGAGAGCATGTGTGTGAATGGGGGGCCAGGGTGAGGGGCAGAGGAAGAGACAGAATCTTAAGCAGGCTCCACGCCTAGTGTGGAGTTTGACATGGGGCTGGATCTCACGACCCTGAGATCATGACCTGAACCGAAATCAAGAGTCAGAGGCTTAACCGACTGAGCCACATAGTGACCCCTGAACATTTTCTATTTTTAAAAAGACTGGTTATGATGAAGACAAAGTATAGGCCTGAGAAAAATCAAACTGCTCTACTCCATATATCTTTATTCTTCTTACTTCACCACCTTTCACAGTCTAAGGAGAGATGATAAAGCGATATGTCACACAGTCTTTTACAGATCTATATCATCACCATGTAGTCTTTGTATGTGAAAACACATCTCTGAGTAAAAGACACAATATGATATCCCACTGAGAATAGCACATTGGTATAGTACCAAAATCAGTTCTTAGAGTTAGAAATAGGGTAAGTATTGGGCGCCTGGGTGGCTCAGTTGGTTAAGCATCTGCCTTCAGCTCAGGTCATGATCCTGGAGTCCCAGGATGGAGTCCCACATCAGGCTCCCTGCTCAGTGGGGAGTCTGCTTCTCCCTCTCCCCTTCACCCCGCTCATGCTCTCTTTTGCGCGCTCTCTCTCTCAAATAATAAAAATAAATAAAATCTTAAACAAACAAAAAAAGAAATAGGGTAAGTATTGCCCAAGTCAGAGAATCCAGCTTCCATTCATGTCATGGTATAGAACTTCTTCTGTAGGATATCTTTCTGAGAGGCTTTTTACAATGGGGGGAAGGCTCTGTGAAGAACAGGTGATTAAAATAAACATCTTCTAGGTTGGACCCGGAAAAATTAAATTCCACACCTATGAAGTCTCTGCATCCCTCTTTCAAGTCAATACCAGTGAGAAGTTCCATTAGCTGTTTGATTAGCATCAGATCCCGGCATCTCACCACCATGTACCAAAAACAAACAAAAAAAGAAAATAAAAATAATTCCATTGCCTGTGAGCTAGGTAAAATTTGATCTACTATTTTCATTTATTTAAAATTTTAAAAACTTTTTTTGGTGGGTGCTCTCTTTTCTGCACACTTAAACTGAGCTATCCTCATCTAGCACTTTACTAAGTTAGGGTTCAGGTGCATGTTTTAGACTTACACCCCAGGACCATGTTCCTCACCATTGGGATCTTTCTGACCCTGTCTGACCCCACCAGCTCTCTGCTCTGCTCACTTTTACTCTGACAAACTCGTCCATGCAAATGTGATGATGGGTGATCTCGATGGGCAACACATTCAAGGGACATTCTGGATGTGATATTGTAATCCAAAGGAGCTCATGGAAGGTGACTAAAAGATATTTTAGCGTAACCTTCATTTTTAATACTGTTACATTATACTACACAGTCAGCTAGGAGGTTGAGTACTATGAAGCATGGGTCTTCATCTTCATTCTTCCTTCCATGCACTACCCAGTTCTCCAGCGCCATTTTGCACAGGCAGTGTCCTTTCCTCTCCTCACACCAAATCTCCTTCAGTGTGTGTCACGGAACCTCTGGTTTTGGAGCCTTCCTCCAAGCTCTTCCTTCTCCAGAGTGGTGTTCTGTTTCCATTCATATAGTTACCTCCTATTCATCCTTTAGAACTTGGCTGAAGAGTCATTCCTCTAGGAAACTTGCTAGAGTTTTTGCCTTTCTTGACCATAAATTCTTTTTTAGATGATTTTCCTCTGTGCTTCCTTAGCATCATATGCATGTTCCTCTCAGAATACTTGTCAAAGACCATGCCTGTAATTTTGTACATCTAGCACAGAGAAAGCTCTAATTAAAATTATTGATATTATTGTTGTTATTGTGATTGTACTACAATCCCCAGCCTCTAATGAAGCTATTGGCATATACTTGGAATTTTGATAAATGTTTGTAGAATGACTGGATAAACCCAAGTTTGCTTTGGGAACTATACTTGCCTTTTGTGCTGCTTCCTCTGGATTATTTTAGAGGAAAGTGATCTCCATCCTCCTAAAGCTTGTAATACCCTCTCCCATTCATACAGATTTTTCATTGTGTTCCCTGATTTATGCAGATGTCTCCTTTTGTAGAGTATAAATTCTTTGAGGGCATCATCACTATCCTGTGAAACTCCCTGTCTTCTTCAGAGCCTACCACAAGTCACTGAATGAAGTAGATCTTCAAAAAAAGTTTTGAATGCATAAAAAATAGATAATAGGCAGGGTTACCTTTGTTGACTTCCTAGAATTATAGTATGTTTTTGCTGAATTAAACACAGATGAAGGGATGAATAAAGATACCCAAGTAACTCTGAATGTGCTGTGCAATTCTAGCTTCTCAAGAAAGACCATTGAATAATGCTAAAATGTTTGCTGAAGCACGATGGTAACTTTTGTGGCAGTGTTCTTCACTGCAGGAAACAAAAGAAGAAATGATGCTGGGCTTCTATTTACACATCTCCTACCAGCACAATTACCAAGTGAAAGAGCCCCAAAGCTACATTGGATAGAATTAGAAAAGATTCCTTCATTGGTTAGTGATGTATGAGGATGAAGATGGAATGTTCTTGGATTTACCATCTCAGGACTATGCATCTAACTAGTCATTCAATTGAATAGCAAGAACTGAAAACTAATTTCTAATTCCTGAGGTTAAAACTATGGTAGTTAGGTTTTTATTCTATTGGGTTCTGCAATAAGATATACTATAAATTGGTTTTGGAGTTGTTATAAAACCCTGAATGAAAGAGGTGGGGTTTTTTGTTTGTTTGTTGTTTTTTCATGCTTGTCCCTAAGATCTAGGTTTTGAAAACATTTCTTGCCCCTTTAAGGAGGTAGAGCCTAATTTCTCCCATTCCCCTTGAGGAGGGCTTCCAAAGATAGCATGCGGAGACAGAAAAATATATATATAACTCTACAGTGGAGGAAACTGGCCAGCCCTCCCTCCCTAACCAACAGCTCAGGGTGAACATCCCCTGTCATAGGTCATGTTGATACATGTACTCTTTGATATGTGATATGGGCACTTCGTATTCCTCCTCAAACCCTGTAACTCCAAGTTTAATCATTAGAAACCTCAGCCAAACCAAAATTAAGGGGCATTCTACAACTTATCTGGCCAATTCTCCTCAAAACTGTCAAAGTCATGCAAAACAAGGGAAGAGTGAGAACTGTCAGTGCCAAGAGGAGTCTAAGGTGACATGACAACTAAATGCAGTGTGGCATCCTGAAACAGAAAAAGAACCTCAGTGGAAAGCTGGTAAAATAAAGTCTGAAGTTTAGTTAACGGCAAGAAACCAGCGTTGGCTTCTTGGTTTTGACAAATGTTTCGTGACAATGTAAGATGTTAACATTTAAGGGAAGCTCGGTGAGGGATACCCCAGGTGAGGAACTTTTTGTTATCTTTGCAACTTTTCTGTACATCTATAATCATTCTAAAATAAAAGGTTTGTTTAAAAACCAACGAACTACACAAAATTTGTTAGGGAGGTGTGTGTATTCTGGTCTGCTGTGTGTGCGCATGCGCATGCACACTCACAATTTGTTCAAATACTATAGGTTGGAGGTCTAGGCTTCAGAATACTTCATCTGAGGAGAATTTTGTGAGGTGAGTGCTACTGGTGACTTGTTTAATTAATACTCACCATTTTATTTTTGAGTCTTCTTCACCTTATGGCAGGCAGTTAGAATTTTTCTTCTTCCTTTTCTTTTTATAAATGAAGTGCTGGAATAGTCAGCATTTTCCTTACACTTCCTCTACTTTCAAATACTGGTTCCGCTATCTTCTATCAGGAATCTATCCTTTTTTGATGTCTGCCTGCATTTTCATATTATAATCCGAACTACTTTACTTTCTATTTTCTTCCAATTTACTTGCAGAACTCAGACACATTTTTATCATTTATGACATCAGTTGTGAATCTTAATCTTTAAACCAAGTAAAAGATTTGGCTTAACAGATATGTAAATTCGGCCTGTTTATCTTTTATTTTCCCGCTGATATTAGTTGGTACACATTCATAATATTGAAGTTTAAATTACTTTTCCTGACTAGAAAAATATATTCCCTCTGATTTATAGTCAGAGGGAATCATGCAAGGGTCTACTGCTAATGTGGAAAAAGGATAACACGAGAGCCACATTTGATGATGCTTATCAAGGTCCGTTTAATACCACAGTAAGTGTCTTGTGGCCCTGAAAACTGGCAAGGCAGGGTCTACAACCTGGAATAACATCCTGCTCTTCAACAGCTATAAAATTAACTTAAAATTTATGGTTCTGGCAAATACTTCTGGCTTTTTATGTGTTAGTTATTAGCTAAGAATATTTCACTGGGAAGATTTATTTGACTGAGATGCTTTGAAATTACTTGCATCAATGAACTATATTATAGGTGAAACTCGGTATAAATTATGTAGGAGGGGATTCAAAAATAACAAGGCGACAAAGCTTAGAAAAACCAGTCACGCCATCTCTTCCCTTGATTTGATTTTAGCTTATTTGAACTCTCGGGCCAGAACTTGAAAATGGTTCTGGTGGAAAGTCAAAATGAAAATGCAAACGAGGGATTTTTGCAATGACAGGGTAACTTGTATCCGACTAACCCTTCTGCTGAGAACAACTATTAAAGCTGAATTAAAGCACAAAACAAAGCAAAAAGCTAATGCCTGAAAGTATTGGAAAGCAACCAAGGTGACCAGAAGTACAGGACCAAGATTCAATATAGAAAGAACATACATCATAAGCCCTAAGTTTGTCATGATTCTATCCCCTCAGGGCACTTGCCTAAATGCCATATGAGGCTTAGAAGCTGAGAAAGGGTGGTGTCCTGGAGCCTGTGCCGGTCTCGTGGATGGGGGAGGCAAAAATGGGAGAGCAGGATGACCGAGGCAGTCCCAAAAATGTGAGCCTGAGAGTTTGTATGCAGTTGCCCATGAAGCATCTACTGGTTACAAAGGGCTGCAAGTGTGGACAAGAAGCTTAGAAACGAAGCAGAGAGGAGCCTAAGAGGCTACCACCTAAGGTGAGGAGGCTTCTTTTATATGGCATTGTACTTACCCTATTGTTATACACCTATATAAGAGATGGACAGAATATGTACAATAACAATTTGCAGTCACTGGACAGCAACCAGCACAGAGCTTTAATCCTTGAGAGAAGGAAAGCATAAGACATGATCTCCACATTACTAGTGTTTCTCTCTGATGGTAAGTTTCCAATTTTCAGAGCAAGAAAATGGAGCCTAAGCGGAGAATTGTGGTCTTGCTAAGTGAAGGAGACAGAGATGGAAATTTTAGACTGCCAAGGTGTCTGGGATTTGGGAGCATGGTCCCAGAGAAAAGGCAACCAAATTATTAGGGGGAAAAGTTCCCCAAGTCTGAGTAAATAATCTCCTCGAATCCTTGGCCTACTCTTAAACTACAGGCACAGTGTGTACCTCCAAGAGGCTTAGCAGAGAAGAGTTGTGAGGCTTAAGGGCTGAGCAAGCATTTTAGAGGCTGCACAGTGCTGGAGAGACAGTTTGGAGTCAAAATCCAGACAGAGTGGAGAAACCTTAGAAACACCTTGGAATTCAGATGGGATAGCAGAAAGACCACGCTTTAGCAGTAAGGACAATGCTCTATGAATGTGGGCAAAACTAAAACCTAAGACTCACACTTATACAATTTAAAACTAAGTCTTAATGAGGTTAAGGTGATTTACTTGTAATTTAACTGTCTATTGGAACAAACTTAACATTCTTGAGATGAAGAAAAAATTGAAAGCATCTACAATGCCTAAAAAATTACTGATATGCAAAAAAGCATGCAAAGTGATCAGTAATTTAGAGAAAAGACAGAACCGGACCCAGAGATAATCCAGATGGTAGAGTGAGCATTTATTTATTTTATTTTTTTATTTTTTAATTTTTTTAAGATTTTATTTATTTATTTGACAGAGAAAGACACAGCGAGAGAGGGAACACAAGCAAGGGGAGTGGGAGAGGGAGAAGCAGGCTCCCCGCCGAGCAGGGAGCCCGATGTGGGGCTCGATCCCAGGACCCTGTGATCATGACCTGAGCCGAAGGCAGACGCTTAACGACTGAGCCACCCAGGCACCCCATAGAGTGAGCATTTAAACATGTCAAATGACCACAGTTATTATGTGAAAACATAGAAGATGGAAAATAAACCAAAATATGGAGGATACTAACAGATACTCAGAATCTATAAAAAAGAATCAAATGGACATTTTAGAACTGCAAAGCACAGTATCTGAGATCAGAATGATTTAATGAATTTAAAGGGACACCTAGGTGGCTCAATCGGTTGAGTGGCTGCCTTCAGCTCAGCTCATGATCTCAGGGTCCTGGGATCAAGTCCCGCATTGGGTTCCTTGCTCAGTGGGGCGCCTGCTTCTCCCTCTGCCTGCCACTCAACCTTCTTGTGCTCTCTCTGTCTCTCTGTCTCTGACAAATGAATAAATAAAATCTTTAAAAAAAATAAAATAAAAAATAAAAGCAGAATGGATATAGGACAAGACTCATAGACTCAAAGACATGTCAACAGCAAATACTCAGTTTGAAAGACAATATAAGAAATAATGAGAAAACAGAACATGAAATGAGAGAGTACAATCAAAAGGCCTACATAACTATTGACATCTTCAAAAGAGGAGGTAGATAAAGTGGAACAGCAATAATACTTAAAGAAATATTGACCAAGAATTCCTAAATCTGACAATAAGATTTTACCTCATTAATTCAAGAACCTGAATAAATATCAAGTAAAACAAATACAAAGAAAACCACACCTGGCAAATTATAGTCAAACTTCTAAAATACAAAGACAGAGAAAAATCTTTTTTTTTTAATGCAAGTATAATTAACATGCAGTGTTATATTAGTTTCAGGTGTACAATATAATGATTCAAAAATTCTATACATTTCTCAGTGCTCATCATGATAAGTGTGCTCTTAATCCCCTTCACCTATTTCACCCATCCCCCCACCAACCTCCCCTCTGGCATCCACCAGTTTGTTCTCTGTATTTAGGAGTCTGTTTTTTGTGTCTTTTTTTTCTTTGTTCATTTGTTTTGTTTCTTAAATCCCACATATAAGCGAGATCATATGGTATTTATCGCTCTCTATCTGACTTATTTAACTTAGCATTATACCCTCTAGATCCATCCATATTGTTGCAAATGGCAAGATCTCATTCCTTTTTATGGCTGAGTAATATTCCATTGTGTGTGTGTGTATCTCTGTGTGTGTGTGTGTGTGTGTGTGTGTATATATACCACTTCTTCTTTATCCATTCATCTATTGATGAACACTTGGGTTGCTTCCATATTTTGGCTATTATAAATAATGTAATAAATATAGGAGTGCATATATCTTTTTGAATTAGTGTTTTCATTTTCTTTGGGTAAATAGCCAGTAGTGGAATTACTAGACCATATGGTAATTCTATTTTTAACATACATTTATTTATTTATTTATTTACGTAATCTCTACACCCAATGCAGGGTTTGAACTCAAGACCCCGAGATAAAGAGCCACATGCTCCTCCAACTGAGCCAGCCAGGTTCCCCTCTATTTTTAATTTTTTGAGGAACCTCCATACTGTTTTCCATGGTGGCTACAACAGTTTGTATTCCCAACAACAGTGCATGAGGGTTCCTTTTTCTCCATATCCTTGCCAACACCTGTTATTTTTGTGTTTTTGTTTTTTGATTTTGTTACCATCCTTATAGGTGTGAGGTGATATTTCATTGTGGTTTTGATTTGCATTTCCCTGATGATTAGTGATGTCAAGCATCCTTTTATGGGTCTGTTGGCCATCTATGTCTTCTTCAGCAAAATGTCTATTGATGTCCTCTGCCCATTTTTAATGGGATTATTTAGTTATTTTGGTGTTGAATTGTAGAAGTTCTTCATATATTTTGGATATTAACTCCTTATCAGATATATCATTTGCAAAACAATAAAACTGGACTACTTTCTTACACCATATATAAAAGTAAATTTAAAATGAATTAAAGGCCTAAATGTGAGACCTGAAAATATAACATTCCTAGAAGAAAACATAGGTAGTAATATCTTTGACATTGGCTGTAGAAACACTTTTCTAGTCATGTCTCCTCTGGCAAGAGAAACAAAATCCAAATTAAACTATTGGGACTATACCAAATTAAAAGGTTTTGCACAGTAAAGGACACCATCACCAAAACAAAAAGGCAACTTACTGAATAAAGATATTTGCAAATGATATATCTGAAAAGAGAAAAGTCTTAAAAGCAGCCAGAGGAAAAAAATAGCTTAGAATTAATAGCTGAATTCCTAATGGAAATAATGGAAGCCAGAAATTAATAGAATGACATCTGTGCTAGAAAAATCAACCTCAACTGCTATACCTAGCAAAATAGCTCTGAAAAAATGAAAGCAAAATATACACAATTTCAGACAAATTGGAGCTGGAAGATCTTGTCAGAAGCAGACCCACAGTGCAAGAAACACCGCGAGTTCTTCCTGTGGAAGGAAAATGATCCCCAATGAAAGCACGAGACAGCAAGGGAAGGAATGAAGTATATCATAAAAGGTAATATGTGAGTAATTATAATGAATATTGACTGATTAAAACAATAAAACAGTCTTTTACAATTCATAACATCAATAAAATTAAAATATGTAACAACAATGGGACAAAGAACATAAGAGAGAAATGGATATAAGCTCTGTACATTTCTTGTGTTGTTTGGGCAGTAGTAAAGGTAACAATTTAAAGTATGTTATAATAGGTTAAGGAGGCATATTGTAATTTTTAGTGTGACCCCTATGATATTAGAAAGTAGTATAACAAAATAGCTAATAGGTGAGACACAACAAGAATATTAAAAAGACTTGATTAATTCATGGAATGCAGAAAGGAGGACTAAAGAAACAAAGAACAGATGGAACAGAGGGAAAATATCAAAATAACAGGAATAAACTCAATGATATTAGTAACTATATTAAATGTATGTGGACTAAAACACACCAATTAAAAGATGAATATTATCATATTTGAGTAAAAAAAGGAAAAAACAAACTACATTTAGTTTATAAGAACCACATATGAAATCAAGACATAGATTGAGTTTAAAAGCATGGAAAAGCATATACTACACTAACCAGAAGAACTCTGGTATGTCTGTATTTATATCACTCAAAGTAGACTTTAAGGCAGAGCAATATAGGAGATAATGAAAGGTATTTCATAATGATAAAGGGTTGACTCAACAGGAAAATGTAACAATGTTAAGTGTAAATGCACCTAATAATATAGCTTCAAAATATATAAAGTAAAAATCACCCAAACAAAAGCGAGGCAACTCTATAATTGTAGCTGCAGATTTTTAACACATCTCTCTCTCACTGATAGCATATGTAGACAGAAAAGATATGAAAGATATGGGCAATATAATTAACAGACTTCATTAAATCAAAATACATAAAATACTATAATGCTAAAGCTAAAACTGCAGTATATACATTGTTTTCAAGTGCACTTCGATTATTTAGGAAAACGGCAAGTCTCATCTTCCAAATAATTTAAATCAGGAGCATATGTTCTCTGTCAAGTTTGGAATGAAGTTATATTTCTTTTTTTTTTT
>NC_138372.1:151231356-151409017 GCF_054177405.1 Leptonychotes weddellii
CCAGAGTGGCTGCACCAGCTTGCATTCCCACCAACAGTGTAGGAGGGTTCCCCTTTCTCCGCATCCTTGCCAACATCTGTTGTTTCCTGACTTCTTAATTTTAGCCATTCTGACTGGTGTGGGGTGGTATCTCATTGAGGTTTGATTTGGATTTCCCTGATGCCGAGTGATGTTGAACACCTTTTCATGTGTCTGTTGGCCATTTGGATGTCTTCTTTGGAAAAATGTCTGTTCATGTCTTCTGCCCATTTCTTGATTGGATTATTTGTTCTTTGGGTGTTGAGTTTGATAAGTTCTTTATAGATTTTGGATACTAGCTCTTTATCTGATATGTCATTTGCAAATATTTTCTCCCATTCTGTCGGTTGTCTTTTGGTTTTGTTGACTGTTTCTTTTGCTGTGCAAAAGCTTTTTATCTTGATGAAGTCCCAATAGTTCATTTTTGCCTTTGCTTCCCTTGCCTTTGATAATGTTTCTAGGAAGAATCAACATATTCTTTTAAAATCAAATTGCTTTATATAAAAATGCTCTATGTTGACTAGATTGTTTGAAAAAATGCTAATACCTGTGAAATGACTGGCAGGGATGAATAAAGGAGGTGAGGTCCCAGAGGTGTGTCTAGCACACGTCTTCAAATGACTTCCAAGCAATTTCTGGTCTTACTCAGAAGGCTAAGATCTCAAGTACTCACAGGGGCAGGCAGATAAGAAGAGGGACAGGCTGCGCACAAGATGATAAGAAGGCAATGGCCAATCAGCTTCAGCGCAAGGAATGTTAAATGCGAGATTCAAACATCAGGACAGGGGCAGAAGGGGGTTGGAACAAATAGCTTGGAATGTCCCTCTTATAAACGACAGAGCCCTATTGGATTGTAGAGTTAAGCAGAAGGAGCCGGTTTCCTTTATTATCACGGAAAACAGAAACATTATCATTCTGGCTAACTTGAAAAATTCACAAAGTGTTTCCCAGTGGCTTTGGGTTTCTTCTTTTAATAGGACTACCAGTCTGGTCCAACAGCTAGCACATTTAAAAAACGTTAAGTCTTTCATTTTCCATCTATACTTGGCATCAGGTAAAAGTACATCTATAAGTAAAACTTGCAATTATCTAATAACGTAAGCACAAAATCTTTAAAAATGGTCTGATGCCCTGTATTCATGTTTTAAAAATAATCAGATGCTCTGCTATTGGATAGATATTGTTCATCTAATAAGATTGCTTAGTTATTTTGAAGAGAAGGACATTTACATCATGCCATTTCCCTTAATAGTCTGCAAAGACAAAAGATGTTTTTTAATTTAATTTTTAAAATGTCTTTACTTTTTTAATTTTGAGAAATGGTATTTTTACACATTTTTCATTTTGGTAGATTTGATTTTTCTTTTGGAGTTTTTAGCTAATTCTTTGATCTCCTATAAATCAAAAGCTTTCTGACTTTGAAATATGCCTTCTTGTCTTAAATGTTATTTTTTTTTTACACAAAGTTTTCCATGACCTCTTTTTTGTCCAAGTTAAATATAATTTCTTCCTCAGATCATTCATTGCTCTTAACCTGCACCTTCATGGCAATCACATTTGCCATCATGTGGCATAATCTTTACTATGCATGCATTATCCCCATGGCAGCCTATGGCCTCTCTGAGGGAAGGGGGTCCGTGTTCAATGTCATGACCCCAAATACATGGAGTAAGCACATGCTGATAGCATTGCACATCTTGCTGAGAGGCTACATGTGAGACTCCTCTTGCAGAATGGCTTGTTCTTGCACCCCACAGAGGTAGGGAGCAAGACACCACAGTCCCTATGGTACCCGCCCGCCCCTGCAAGCCCCTGCCCATCATTATTCTTAAACTCAGTCAAGGGAACACAGGATCTTAATTTTCCTACCAAAAGCCCAAAGAAGTTAGGTATTCATTCTTTGGTACTTAAGTTAGGCAGGAAAGCAATTTGATTTAATATGAAATTTAGGAAGTTAAAAAAATAATTTAGGGGCACCTGGTTGGCTCAGTCAGTAAAGCATGTGACTCTTGATCTTGGGGTCATGAGTTCAAGCCCCCCATTGAGCACAGAGCCTATTTCAAAAAAATAATAATTTGGGATGATGAGATAAAGAGTTGTATGTAGCATTTACTAAAGTTTGCTTCATGGAACATTAGCTCCATGAGTGGTTAATAGGTTTAGTTGCTAAGGGGGAGAGGGATCATCAGCCAGTAAGTTTGAGAAATGCTGGGATAAACAAAACTGTATTTACTGAATGCAGAACCTCTGTATTTATTTGAATGCAGAACCTCTCAGAACTTTATGCATTGCGATCCTTTTGGAAGAGACTAGAGTAGTCAGCACTTCCAAATTTATTTCTAAAATCACAAAAATAGATTTCTCCATGAATTTCTTGGATGACTAATGTTCTCTGGGATACATGTTAAGAAGATCATATCCTGGCCACAGTTAATCATATAATAAAATATATTTTAAGTGATTGAATGAATTGATTGGTGAGTTAGGGCCAATGACATCACTATTCTCTCTCCAGACAGCCAAAGGGAATGGGCAGCAGAAGCCCACATACCTACCTCCAGTTCCATTCACATCCTCTTGGCCCATACTTCTCTTTGATTCAGGGCTGTTGACCCAATCTCTCTAGGGCAGAAAATTGAGTTGCCTTTTCACACGAACCACAGCTCTTAAAGTCTGACTAATAGGCTTTAATAACAATGGGCATCTGCTTGAACTTGTGGTGGCCTTGTAAGCTGATCACATCACAGGAAAAGATGCTACTATGCCGAATGCCTGATGGATACTCTTCTTGGGAGAAGAAATGGTGGCGAATGGCCTGGAGCTTAAGGTTACAGAGATAGCACCAGGCTATCTGCAGCCTCTGGGCTTTCAGAATGTCCCCTGGCATGAGTCACTGAGAACATTTCCTCACCTTCTCAGGGTTACAGTACACTTTTTCATAGTGTGGAGTTACACTTTAGGAGGTAGGTAGGCAAGGCAGAAGGCAGGCATAGAAGGGCACAAGGAGAGAGAACTGTGTCTCCTTCACAGGAAGAACAAAGTGTTCATTCAGTGAATCTTGTTGATTGCATCTCCTAGCTGACTTCTGTGTGCTTCAGTTATAATTAACTTCCATATATTTTATTGGGATTAGTGACTTGTCAGCATTTTTGGAACTTAGTACTAAGCATTAGATGTAATAACACTATTTATCTTCCACATGGGCACATTTTAGGGTGATGGATAAAGGTAAGTCAAGAGCACCCACACAATTTCAACAAACTTCCATTTGTTTTTTTCCTTTTAAGAAAGCATGGGCAGGATGTATTTTTTTCCCCCTTCTTTTGCTCAGCAGAAACAGCAAAGAGAAATGCTTAATGGAAAGCAAGTATGCCCTTAAGAAATTTTTGTGTAAGAGTTTTTAGATCAATGCCCAAACTAATCCCATGCTCCCAGAAATTGACCTTCCTCTCACTATACATGATACCCTCTCCCCTAGGGCGGAAACAGGTTTATTAACCTTTCACTTTGCACTGATTCACTGTGGTAGGGGGAAAAAGCACTTCAGTGAAATATCCAAAATTTGAGTTCAACCTCTCCTAAATGTGTGATCTTAGACTAGTTGCTTTATCTCTCTGATTCTCAGGTTCCCTATCTGCAGGTTGGGGGGGGTGGCATTTATAATATGTGCACGCCCTGTGTCCTTACCACCTGCTAGGCCCTCTGCTATGAAATCTAGACCCATTACCATGCTTCATTTTCACAGAATAAATGCAGCGAGATAGGTGTTCCTTTTTTGAGACGAGGAAACCAGGATTTAAAAAAGATGAGATGACTTGTCTGAGGTCCCACATCGGGTGAAACAGCAGAACTTCGATTTGTGCCCAGATATAATGGCCGCCATGGCCCAAGCGCTTAGACGCTAGACTACACCAATACTCTGGTTGTGGTAAGGAGGAGAGAATATGCCCCAAAGTGTGTTGTCATTTGTAAAACCCACGCAAATGTGAGACACTGTCCCTGAGTGGCACTCCTAGTGGTTACCTGTGGGTTCTGCTCTGCAGAAGGTGCTGGAATGAAAGTACAGTGTGTTTCTTGATGGAGGGCATTGTCCAAAATAAAAAGCTTTGTCCTTGGCTGGGGACAGAAGGAAGAAAGTGGAATATAGGAAGACGAATGACGCTCTCATCTTGGCCAAAAGACCTTGCTTAGTCAGCCCCCATCTACCACTCCAGCACCATCTCCTATCACCAGCCCCAAGGGGATCCCAAGGCTATGTTAGCAGCCTGCTGTTCAGTTTCTTCCAAATCAAGCTCTTTCCTGCATTAAGGCCTTTGCATGGGTTGTTTCCTTCTAAAAGACTAAATTTTAGTCTTGAAGGAGTCTGTTGGTTGGCTATTGTTTGATATGTTGGTGCTGGAGGAAAAGAAATGTGAAGAAAGAGGAAGAAGGTTGATTTTAGATGAGACAGTCATCTATGGGAGGGCAAGGATTTTTGTCTGATCTCATATCAAAATCCCTGATATTTGCTAAGCTATTAGTAGGCACAAAAAAATACAATTTAAGATGAAAAATTTAGATAGTGATACAAAAAAAAAAACTTCAGAAAATTTCAAATCTTTTATGTAAAGAACCACTTAGACCACTGCCCTGAAGTATGAATGTTAAGAACTGGTTCAGAAAAACCTTGAGAAGTACAAACATGGTACTTCTGTCCCCACTTCTGGATCCCAAAAGGTTGCTGGCTAGTGCTAGGAAGCTTGGAATTGGGAATCACAGATATGTGCCTATGTCCAAACTCATCCTGATGTATACATGCAATGTGTGCATTTTCTTTGGTCTATCAATTATTCCTCAATAAAGCTAAAAAACAGGAAAAAATGAGCCAGCTTTAATGCGTTCCTGGGATTTTCCTGACATGAATGGATCTCTGCATCTTCCTAACACATTCAGTTTCTTATTTTTGTAAATGATACTAAGTTAGGAACAGTATTATAAGAAGAGATGTCCTTTTTGTTGAAGTAAAAAAGAAAAAGAACAAATCATGCAAAATTGAACCTATGAAAAACCTAAAGTCTCTGAACCCCTGAATCCTTTCTTTTTAGATTAAATCAGCAGGTGGAAGGATTACATAGGATATAAATGTGATAAACATGTATATATAAGTATATATAGTCATAGACATATAAAGAAAACTGTATATGATATAAAATATATCCTAGAATATAGAACATAGAATAAAAAAAATATAATTAATAGATAAAGGTTATCCAATCATTGATAACTTTGTCTAAAATGATAGTGTAGGACGTTGAGATAGTCTCAACTTATCAGAAAGATAATCAGGACTAATTTTCATCTGCCCTAGTGACATATTACTTCCTAGTGAGAAAATAATGTCACTATTGTTTTATCTTAGCCCCCATAACCTCCTGCAAAAGAAATCAATGTTTGTGGGAAAATGCATTCATTGAAAGAGATACCACATCGCAAGGCCAAGTAAGGGCAAAATTGCTATTTTCAACATTTTCTAAATGGGGTTGGTGTCCAATCCCCACAGGGCTGAGCTTATCTGTGTTCTAAGGTAAGGTGCTTTGCCTCTGCCATGATTACTTGCTGTTTTCTCCATTTATTCACAGATAGTGCTATTCTAATGACTTGATTATTGTGAACCTTTCTATTGGTTAGAGGGTAGTATTCAGGCCCTTGAAATTGCCATTGGAAATTCAACATTCTATTCTGGTAACCTAGTCACCTTCCTCTTGTGGGATTTCAGTGCTTCTAGTGCATAGACTATTTTTATTTATTTATTTTTTTTAAAGAGAATTACAGTATAATCAGAAATTTAGTTTCAGGGATAAATCTTCAAGGTTAGGACATCAGAGCAAATCTAAAAAAAAATAAAAGACAACCACAGGAACTATTTTGTTTAGATAATTTTGACTTGCTTTGAAAACTACAGTGAAAGCTTTTTAATTCACCAACCCATAATTATAACACCCCCACACCCCCCCAGGTGCTTTGCTAGTGGATCAATAATTCTACATTCCCTTTGCTTGCTGTGATGGCTAATGAGGCTCAGTGTCTCTCACCTAAAGACAAACAGCCAGTGTAATAGAAAGATAATTATAAACAAGTAAATTATTGGAATTGAACAGAAAACCAATTTTAAGACATAGTTTTTCTTCTGTACAAAGTTCTCTTGTTTGTTTGGAGTCATCTAACACTGTGAACAGATTCAAAATGACTCAAGCCAATGTCAGAGTATTTGACATTGAAGAAAAATCCACTCTTTGAGCAGTCAATTGGAAACCAACTATTAAAAAAGATGAAGTGGATGATTTTCCAAATATAATGACAACATTTAAAGTATGGAAGTTCCAAAAGATTGCAAGGTTTGTTTGATTTTCAAACTAAAGACCTTATGCCTCATTTGTAAGTGTGATGAAAATGCAGCTTTCACTAGGGGCGTATCTGAGACATTTTCAGAGCACATTTCCTGCAGATCATAGTCCTAAGAATAGCCTAGAAACCGCCATAGAGCAAATGAAAACGTGATCCTGAGTTGTTCACTGGTTTATCAGAAGAAATAGTTATACATCAATGAATTGCTAATGGCTAATAAGTTTAGGCAAATCAGCCATATATTGTCATGGTGGTGAGCATTTCTTGCTTTCGTTAAAACAAGCAAACAAACAAAACAAAAACCAAAAAATCTTTCACTAGGAAAAGATGGTTTTCATGTAAAAAAAAATTTATATATATATATATATATATATATATATATATACATACACATACACACGGTATTTTCTGCTCTCCTAAATTTATTGTTAATTATCGACCAGGCATGTTTCCTTCATCCCATATATGGCCATGATCTGTTTATGTTGCCTCCCCATATTTCTCTTTATGTAAATTTAGTAATATTTCCAAGGTTCTTACCTTCTTTTTCGAGTGAAGTCAAGGCATGCTCCGTGTGTGAACTGGATCTCTCTGGTCTTCTTTGTCACAGTGGAAGGAATAAACTTCTGCCTGGACATAGTTGTTATGTGTGACCGATTTTGAAGAAAAGCCTTTAAACTGTGTCAGAATAATCTCTACTTTTTTAAAATTTAAATTCACCTGAGGATAGAGTACCGTCAAGGTAGGTTTTGCTTTTGCTGAGTTATTTAGATGGTCTGCAATGGGCAAGTCTAAGAAGTTGCAAGGATTTGAATAGCAAACACTAATGTAATATACTTGAAACTCTGTTAGCCAATAGGAAACTACTGTTATTAAAAGCTTGAGTTCTTTCCCTTAGTCACTCTTGACCTTTTTTCAGGGAAATGCCCAAGAAATATAGGAAATATCATCACAGTGATGTGTGCTTTCTCAGCTGAGAATACTTCTTAGAAAACACTCACGAGAAGCAATCTATGCTCTACAAAAAACCCAAAATCATAGATTTTTCTTCTTAAGCTTCCTAAGAAAAAAACCCAGATCTTCTCAGGATTTCATTGATGAAGCTTTTGAGGTGATAAATGACCCAGAGAAAGTTGAATTATGTAGTTTCGCTCAGGTACCAAATCAGTTTGAATCCCTAAAGCTTCTTATTAAGAATAACTTGAGGCCACATTCATAAATGCTCACCATGTGCTTGGTACTATATGAGGACCTACATGCACATTTTGGTCATTTAATCCTCTCAAAACTTTACAAGGTAAATATTTTTCATGAGGCCCATTTTACAGGTAAGAAAACTGATAGTTAAATATAGCAGTCACCCCAGCCTGTTTAATTCCAAAGCTTAAGTGTTTATATATTCTACTACGGAGCTTTCTAGGATTTTGACAAATGCATTTAGAAATTCAGAGAAATACCATTCTGAGGTCTTGAAATCTCCTAGATGATGCCCCCAGAAGGAGGTTGTACGTTCCCACATGTGCAATGCTAAGCCAGTGTGGGCTACGGAAACCCCAGAGGACTCCCACTGTCTGGAGTGGGTGCTTTCCAAGGGGAGAGCCACGAGCTGGCGAGTAATAAGAAAAACATTTACTTTCTGTTGCACCCTCTCAGAGTCCCCTCCGCACACCTATTATTTCTAGATACACTTGATTATTTTAGCAATCCCTAACTATGTGCTGCAACTGTGTAACTCCCAAGCCTTTGATCTTAGCACCTACACCTCAGCCCATGTCTGAGGACCACAGTCCTATACTCACTTTATGGTCAAGCTGCAAATCTCTTCTCCTGTCAAGGCTTTTTTTCAGCTTCTTAGGCATGATAAACTCCTCCATCTGCACCCCCATTACACTTTGTCCATACCCTGCCTGTTCTTAGCACTTGTCACATTTGCACATAATTATCTGCTTACCATCTGCTTTCCTATCTACATCATGAGTTCTCTGGTAACAGGGATCATGCTATTTAATCAGTGCACAATGCTACGTAAATAGCAGGCAGTTAACATGTTTTTGCTAAGTGAAGAGGTTTGAGGTAAGGAAATACTTTATGAAGACTGTGACATTGTCATTGTTTTTTACTTTTCCACTTCTAAAAGCCAGCTGGCTCATTTGACCTTACACTATTTCTCACACTTTCAAAACACCTGACATTTTGAGCATCTGTCTGTTACAGGGCAGCTCTATATCAGAGTTTCTAAAGGTCTAAATCTCCTTAGAAAGTCTTGTCAATCTCCTAGGAGTTTCTGGCAGTTTTGTACAGGTAGGATATTCTTTAGTTGGGCTTTCTGTGTTAGGAAATGTCAGAGGAGACCCTGTGATCCTGGGAGATATTAGCTGAATGGCTACATGAAAGGGAGGGACCGTAGCTCACAGGAGATGTACTAAAATCAGGGGCAACTTGGCTCAGCTGCTGTGGAACATGGTTTGGCGGTTCCTTAAAAAAAGTAAAAGTACAATTACCATGCAGCCCAACAACTCTACCGCCTGGTATTTATCTAAAAAAAATTAAAAACAGCATTCAAATACATGCACGAACGCATCCATGACAGCACTACTCACAGTAGCTGAAAGGTGGAAACAGCGCACCCACCGATGGATGAATGGGTCAACGGAGCTGTATCATGCTCTGGAGTATTACTCAACCACAAAAAGGAGTTCAGTGCAGATACATGATAAAACATGGATGAACCTCAAAACCACTAAGTGAAAGAAGCTGGACACAAAAGGGCACATACTATATGATTCCACTTACATGAAATATCCAGAATAGGTAAATCCATCGAGACAGAAACCAGACTGATGTTTGCCACAGGGTAGGGAGAGCCGCGCAATGGGGAGCGACTGTTTGTTTAGCATGGGATTTCCTTTCGGGATGCTGAAACGTCTGGGACTAAAAAAGGAGTGGTGATGGCACAACATTGTGAATACACCAAATGCCACCCCATTGTTCGCTTTGAGATGGTTAATTTCATGTTATGTGAGTTTCGCCTCCATTAAAAAAAATAAAGTGTGGGTGGGGGTTGTTTAAAGATCAAGAAAAAACAAGTAGAAGAGGAGGTCAGACTGAGGATGAGGTGAAAGGACTGGACCGGCCTTCACCGGCTTTGAAGATGCAGGAAGGTCAGAAGCAAGAAATGAGGGCAGCCTCTGGAAGCAGGAAAAGGCAAGAAATGAATTCTCCCCCAGGGTTTCCCAAAATGAACATAGCTCTACCATAGCCTTGGTGTTAACCCCGGGGAGACCTGTGTTGATTTCAAGCCTACAGACCTGTAAGATAATACATTGTCTTTTTCTTAGCTAAAAAAGGTAACAACATATCAGGCTTTGGCTTTGTTGCTGAAAAGAACTTCAGAGATCTAGTGCCATCCTGATGAAAATAGAATGAGAAAGATGTGCCTTTCCAAGGGCACATCCCTAGTTGTCCTCTCTGTTTCAGAAACAGTGCTTCCTTCCAGAAAGAAAGAGATAGGAAGGGACCAAGCAATGAACGAGGATACTGTCCTAATTTTATGGGAGAAGGAACACATTCCAGAGGATTAAGTAACTTAACCAATATCTCATATCTAGTACTGTGAATTTAATCTTTAAAACTATTTTTAAAATATCAAAGTAATGCATATACATGAATATTAATAACAACATCACATGATAGAGGATAGAAGACTTATGATGAGAACCATACATTTGTAATACTCCTCACACCCAGTCATGATCCACAGGATCCATTTATTCTTTAATTACTTTTGGTATAATTTAAATATCACTATATAATGCTACCATGCATTGATATTTAACAAAAACTTAAGATATTTAACATTACCTTATTAAGTCCTTTACAAAAATAACCTCATTGAATTTTTTAACCACCTTTTGAGGCAGGTACTAGTATTTGCCTTACTTTGCAGATGGGGAAACTGAGGCATAGGGTGGTTAAGGCTCACCCAACATAACACACTTAGAAAGTGCTGGACCTGGGATTTGGATTTCAGACTCTTATCTGCTGACTACTACACCAAGCTGTCTCCAAACATTAGCCTTATTTTATAAGGGAGGAACTGAGTAGCATGCCCAAGTTCATGGCCAACCTGAGATTTCAGCTTAGCTGGCCTCCAAGGCCCTGGTGCTTTCTGCTAAATATTTCTACCTCAGAAGCGGGCTGTGCATTGAAAAGCTAGAACCCCATGGCTGTCTTAACCCTGCCTGGGACTGGAGAAGGAGAGCCTGTCAAAGGTTACAGAGATTTCTAGCACATCAATTGAAAGAAAAAAAAATTTTTTAATGTCAAGAAAACAATTCTTTGATAACATATTTTCTTGGAATCATAAAAAAGTTAAAATCCCTTTTATTCTCACTTTTAAAAAATAGTAGGTTTTTTGGCAGGCAGAAACCTGTTTATCTGTCTTTCAACTAATGTAGTGTGGTTTGCCTGGAAGGCTGGTGCACAACATGTTTTTAGGCGTTCTCTGTAGCTCAGACAAGAAGACTTGAATCCTGGAGCTACATTTTCTCCTAGCTCACCATAATATTTTGCCTCTTTCTCTTTCTTTGCTTTTTTTTTTTGGACTTGAGTTTGAATTTCCCTTACTGCTGGGTTTCCTTGCTCTAGACAGGGACTTTCAAACTTTATTGTGGAAACATAGGCACCCATTGGTGACACTTCAAAATTGTCCACAGGGTGGGTTGGGGAAAGAATGCAGAGTAAGGGGCATGTGTGCAGCGGGGACAAAAAGCATGCAGGTGAGTCAGCCTCTCCCCTCAACCTCCTAACCCAGAGAAGCCCTTGTTGACCCTATGGATATTCACGCAAAATTTTGTTGGAGGAAAATATTCTATTGGGGAAAAAAACACCATAATGGGTATAGATGGAATATGCAGAACTAAAGGAATGGGGCTAAGAACAGAATACAAATAAAAACACCACTTAGAATAATGAGAAAACAAGGCATATACATCTCAGGTAGGTGTCTAAATGGTATTCCCTAGCTGTGGGAACAGCCTGGAAACTGACCACCCATCCAGCTGGGAAGGGGAAAACCCTACTTGAGCGTGTGCATTCTGGGGTGGGGGAGGCAGACGTGTGCTGGCAAGAGTTTAAAAGAGAAAGAAAAGAAAAAGATCAGGTGGATTAAATATAATAAAATCAAAGTCTTCCTTCTGGGGAAGAAGCTCCTTAATAATTGAATTCAGGGTGGACTCAGATGTTGCAGATGAAGTCAGAGAACATTCAAAGGAAATCCAAATTAAATTTTCACTGGAGTAATGAAAGTATGGAACTAGACTGCCATCCTGAGGCAAAATGAGGAAATGACGACCGGCGTGTTGCACTAGTATTTGTAGCACGATGAGGTTCCTTTTGTGGTATCCAAAATACCCGAACGATGTTCTATTCTCCTGAGCAGTAATTCTATAAAACTCCTCTCAAAAACCAATGTAGACACAGGGTAAAAACCATGCAAACTATTCAGAATGGTCTACATGATCATTTAAGGCTCTCCTAAATTTCCCTTATGAGAGGCAACTATTGTTTCTAGCTTATTGTACATCTTTTATTTTTTAATTTTTTAAAAGCTTTATTTATTTATTTTAGAGAGAGAGAGACAGAGGGAGAGAGTAGGGAGAGAGGAAAAGGAAGAGAGAAACTTAAGCAGACTCCCTGCTGAGCCCAGAGCCCCCCATGGGGCTCAATCCCAGGACCCTGAGATCATGACCCAAGCCAAAGGCAAGTGTCAGACACTTAACCAACTGAGCCACCCAGGAGCCCCTGTTGTACATCTTTTAAAAGATTCTGTGTGCATATAGTTATGTGTGTATACATTCCTTTTGAAATGTATCAATGATATCTACTGTTATGTACCATGATTTCTTTTCAATTTAACAGTGTGTCTCAGAGCTCATTTCCTTCTTTTTCTTGATTGCATCATCTTTTATTGGATGAACATGCCAGAACTCATTTAATCATTACTATACTAATGCACATTTTCAGTATTTTGCTACCAAAAACAATGCTGCAATGAATATCCTTGTCCATAGATCATTGCATACATGGGCATAACTGTAGAAAAAAATTCCCAGAAGTGGAAGTGTTAAAAGGTATATGAATTTAAACTTGCAATGCATTTAGTAAGACTGCATTATAGAAAGGGGCAAGTTATGTTATCATTCCTTTTGGAGAATGCCTGATGCTCTACACCGTTGCCAACCTTAAGCTACTTTGTCTCAAGTGATCTGAATTATTTTCTTTTTGCATTTTCTGTATGCTTTGAGACAATTTCCCTGTACAACTAACAAGATGACTATAATCTAAAAGATAGCAGGTTTTGTGGTCCCTATAAGCACTTCTTCCCTGGTGGTTTGTAGGGGTCTCTGAAGAAGCACTAAAAATCATTCCTGGCCTTTAGGACCTTCACGTGTGGTTGTCGAGTATGAAACGGCAACTGATAAAGGGAAGACCGTGCTGGCTAAATAGCAGATGGATATGCTAGAAGTTCAAAGATGGGAGAGATTTGGGCAAGTGATCCAGAAATACTCATGGAGAATCTCACCTCTGACCTGGACCTCAAAGCATAAGTGAAGATAAAAATAAAAATAAAAAATAAACATGTGATCTACCTATCTATCTATCTATCTATATGTATGTAGGTATGGGTGTGTGTGTGTATATATATCTCGTATTACACATTTTTATTTCTGTCTTTATTGGATGAAAACATCCCAATGGGCAAATATTTCTTATCAGCTCTGCTACGTCCTTCTACACATTCTGTGAAGTGCAAGTCCCACTTTACTCACGAATCTCTTTGGACACCTGGAGGCACATTAAGGTCTGCCCTCTCTTATGCAAGCACATAATGCAACTGTCTATAACTCATGTGTCCCCTAAGCTTTAATCTCTGAGGACAGAAGGAGACATCGTTGAGGCCTTAAACACTGTTTCCTACCCAAGAGGTCCCTTGCTGGTAATGGGTGTCTTCCTAGTGGACGGCATCAGTAAATATCAGCTGAATGAACACATCCATTCTACTAAGCCTTTGGCTCTTCTATGCATGTATGACTGATATGTGTATGGTGGTACTCAGTAAATACTTATAATTTTTAAGGGTGGTCTGAGATGCAGAGGGCAGAGTCTTCAATGCCATTTTTAAAATGGATTTGGATTTCTTCTTACCTTCTCTGGACCTTTGGTAAACTACTTTCTTTTTCTGCCCCAGGAAGATGCTTCCCTTAGTTAATGATGCTAATATTTCTGCACCAACGTCTGAAAATCATGCTTTACTGTTGTTGTTTTTATTTTTTTTATCTCAGGTAGCCTGTGTATGCACGTATGCCCACAGACGGTACACACACAGATGCACACAGATCCCTTTCTGGGCGCTCTGCATGCTGAGTTTTTGCCATCTGAGGTAATTTTCCTGAGAGCTTGTAACTAATTCAGAACCGAGGAACTCTTACATATCTTCTCATACAAGAGAAGGAAGCAATTTGTGACCTAACAGGAGGGTTAACACCAGCTGGTCATAGTTTAGTGAGTTTAATTACCGGAATTTTTATAAAATATCACCCTAAATGACATCTGCATTGGAACTGAACATGAGATTCTTTTTGGGTGAGCAAAATAAAACGGGCCATGCAAAGCTCTGCTCTGTCTAATCCTTGTGTCTGATGCACATGGGTTCCAGTGACATTTCTGGGACTGATTTGTACTTAGCTAAGATGTGCTTTTTAATAAAACTGCAAGATAAACTTGGCACTGGCTACTTTAAACAAGGAAGCAAAATATACAGTTGGGAAGTGAGAATGAAAAAGATCAAGTAGGTAGAAGATCAAAGGATTCTTCCTCACCCACCCACCTCATTCCCTGGGTTAATTAATACCTATTTTGCTTCCTTGTAAATACTGGCCCCAAATAGAAATGAACTGGATTTTATTTTTTCCAACATTGTGAACTGGACTAATCTCAAATTTATTTTAATAAAGTCAAATGCAAACACTGACTAAAATGCAGGAAGCCCAGTCTGGTATAGAAAGCGACCTAATCCCTTTCATTTCAAAGTATGGTCCATGAACCAGCATCATCAGCATTCTCTGGGAGCTTATTAGAAATGCAGTGTCTTAGGTCCTAGACACAGACCTGCTAAATCACACTATGCATTTAGCAAGACTCCCAAGTACTAGCTATACACACATGAAAATTGGGAATCACTGGACTGCAATGTTGCCTTTCTCCTCAAAGGCCTTCTCCCATAGAGTAACTAAAGGACCATTTGCCTGAGTAACGTAAAGTGAGGACCAGATCTGAGAAGTTTCCAGCCATACAGACAGGAATGCACAGATGCACGCTCCATCCCATGGTGCCAAACAGAAAGGCTTGCCATTTGTCCTGTTGTATTGCCCTCAAACTCTGTGCTCAGCTTCTTGTGAGGCTTCCAAAACACAAAGGATCCATGGAAAAATTAATAATGTAAAGGTTTTCCAAGGCTCTTGGCAGCAAAAGAAATTTCTAGTGCGATTCAAGCTGGGGGGTGGGGGGAGAAACTTTGACATATAACATAATAGCAAGGAATTTCTAAACCCTTGTCCAGACTTTATCTACTTTCAGCTGGTTGAAAAAGGAATTTGTATGTGATGGATTCTAGGATTTGTCTTTAAGAATTTCTGGCAGTTTAGCCAAAGAGAGCCAAAATATTTTGACCAAAGGACTTTTACACATTGGTGGCTTTCTATCTTTGGTCTTGGGTGCCTTAGTGAGAAGTGAGTTGCTTTTGCCATCTCCAAGAAGATTTGTTTCCCTTCACATGTTCCTGCCCTCCCCCTTTTAGTGCTTTCACTTGGGCAGTAGGCAGCTGAAATATTGGCCAATGAAGGAAAACAGATTTCCCAATGAATAGTTCTACACCATGAAAAAATGAGATTAGAGGAATGCCTAAACTAATTTGAGGATATTACAGTCTTCATCCCAAGCCTAATTCTCTGTAGTTTCCCTCCTGGTTTATGGAAATTTAAAGCCAGTCCATTTTATCATCTGTATCATTTAGTTCCCTTTTGACTAAAGCTTTGCAATGTTGTCTTCAATTTCCATGAGAATGAATTTCACCTTTGATGACATTCAAAGGTACTTATGGTGTCTTTATGAAAAATGATGTCACTCTGATACCAGCAATAAAATAACAATGTCCTAATGCCAATAAATGTATTAATCCTATCAGTCATCTTTCAGTTTTTCTGGTTTTGCTTTGGAAACTGCAAAAAACCTTCTGCTTTTTAATTTGTGAGCCCTCTAGAGACATAGCCGTAGCACTTTACATCTTCCTTTGGATGAATGCTCAGGAAATGGAGCAGAATTAAGTGACTATCCCACTAACAGGCAGGGTTATTTGGCCAACGCCTAAATCCGACAGGGCTTGGCAGACTCTCACGTGTATGTATACATGAGATGGGGCAGGGATGGGACTGTCTGGTCTGGATCCCCAGAATCCAATGCAGTTTCGTTCCTTGCTTTTAAAGTCCTGCTTTGAATGTTGCCCTCGGGGAAACACTGAATCCCTGTTGGAGTGCTAGCCCAAAGTCCTCCTGGTATCAGGACAGAGGCCTGGGACCTCTTGGGTTCTTAGGTCCCATGCTTTTTGTGAGAAGGCCGAGACTAGGAAAAGGTGAAATAATAGATTGTTTAGTGTTAATTTTGTATTCTGAATCAGTCAGCTTATGGAGTGGTCTACTGCATACAAACCAACTTAGGAAGTCTTCACTGTACACCTAGAATCATATCAGGAACTTTGCAAGATATCAGAGACATAGGACATAAAGCTTTCTTTGAGTAGCTTATGTTTTTGGTTGGAGAGAATATGCTTATAAACCAGAAATAATTAGAGAAAAAAACAGAATGTACAGTTTATACTTTCAGTTAGCATAAAGCCTGTTTTCCTAGCATTGTCCATTTTAGTCTTGATTTTGATTTCAGAAGTCATGGTCACTGGATACAGATCCTCAGGGGTAGGCTTTTAGAGATGGGGAATCAGTGTGGGTTTCAATGGTGGGGAGAAATTTCTTAACAGAGAAAGGACTTGAGCTCATTTGTGAGGCTGAGCGGGAACCACATGAACAGAGACACTAAGGATGTCATATCAGGGTTAGAATAAGTCACAAACATGAGAGGAGACTGGCATAAGTCTGGAAAAGTGAGTGACATACTTGATGGGGGAGCAGAGTACCAACTGGGCAAAAAAGGTGGGAGGTATAATAAGCCCAGATTCTAGAATAACTCAATGGCCAAGAAGGGTATTTAAACTTAATCCTATAAGCTGTGATACTCAGACATTTTTCCCCCATAGAAAACCATAATACAGTTGATACCATGACATGTTCCAATGACTTAGTGATTTACACAATTCTCTCTATTTTCTAATTATAATTCTCCCCTCCATTGAAAACAAAACAATATACTGAAAGTCAAGTGAATGAGAGGTCTCAAAAAAGAAAAAAAATAGACTGGATCCATAGTTATATGAAAAAGTAAGTTCTTCAACATCCATTTATGATAAATACTCTCAACAAGGTGGGTATAGAGGGAACATACCTCAACATAATAAAGACCATATACGACAAACCCACAGCTAACATTATACTCAATGGGGAAAAGCTGAAAACTTTTCCTTTAAAAACAGGAACAAGACTAGGATACCCACTCCCGCCATTTTTAGTCAACCTAGTTGTGAAAGTCTGAGCCAGAGCAATTAGGCAGGAAATCAGGAAAAAAAAAAAAAGAAAGAAAGAAAGGCATCCAAATTTGATATGAAAAAGTAAAATTGTCACTATTTGCAGATGACATGTTATTAGGTATAGAAAACCCTGAAGACCCCACCCCAAAATGGTTAGAACTAATAAACAAATTCAGTCAAATTTCAGGATAAAATTATAACTACGTAAGGTGACTAATCTGACTAGACTTACTGTGGTGATCATTTTAAAATATATACACGTATCTAATCATTATGTTGCATACCTGAAACCGATATAATAGGTCAATTATACCTCAATACAAAATTAATAAAAATAGACATTTAAAAACCCAGTTAAGGGGCGCCTGGGTGGCTCAGATGGTTAAGCGTCTGCCTTCGGCTCAGGTCATGATCCCAGGGTCCTGGGATTGAGTCCCACATTGGGCTTCCTGCTTGGCGGGGAGCCAGCTTCTCCCTCTCCCTCTACTGTTCCCCCTGCTTGTGCTCTCTCACTCTATCAAATAAATAAATAAAATCTTAAAAAAAAAAAAAACCCAGTTAAAAAAGAGGAATTAAGGACATTTATGAGTGCCTGTCATGTGCCACAAAGATTTGATATACACTGTTTTTTGTTACAGAGCTTTAAAAAAAAGTCTTATTGAGATATAATTTGCATACAATATAGCTCATTTTTTCAAAAGTGTACAATTCACTTTGTACATTCACAGAACTGTGCAACTTGCATCACTATATAATTTTAGAGCCTTTTTATTACGTCAAAAAGAAACCCATACCCATTAGCACTTTCCACTTGCCCCACCGCTCAGTCTTTGGCAGCCATGAATCTACTTCGTGTCTCCATGATTTGCCTACTCTGGATACATAATATAAAATAAATCATATAAAATGTGACCTTTTGTTGACTGACTTCAAGACATGCTTTCAAGATTCATCCACGTTATAGCGTGGACATTCATTATTTTTTAAACCCTACTATAATTTTGGAAGGGAGGCATATTTATCTGTTTTGCCGATAAGGAAACTGAAAGGCTAAATGCTTTGCCTGAGGGCTCACAAAGTTGTCAGAGAAAGAGTCAAACCGAGGCCCCTGCCTCCACAGTTTAAACACTTCCACCGTACCCCATTGATTCTCAAATACCTCAGAGTTCACTATATAATTTTTAAATTGAAAAACACAATGCCTCGCAGCACACCACAGCTAGCAAAATTTCCCTTTTCCTCCCTTTCTCCATGCTCACTCAAGGTACACTCCAAGGGTAGGGAGACTGGTCTTCTCTTCTCATGGCTCCCAAAAGAGCCCCACTGCTTTTGACATTGTGAGCACGACTCAAACCCAAGTGAAGGCAAAACGGCAGCACCCCGTGTGTTCTTTCATACAAGAGGGTAGTCTGTCTCTCAGGCCGGCATGAGGTTTAGAACCAAGCTCAAGTAGTGTTTTCTTACTTGAACAACGAACGGGAACAGAACCCGCCTTTCATCAGTCAGAGTCACTCACCAGGCGGCTGAAGTGTGAAGCCCCCTGGTGCTAAGGGGCCTAAGCCACAGACACGTTCTGGATCCCCATGTCCCAGTTCACACCGGATCTGCTAAACCCAGTCACCAAATCTAGCAGTCAGGACCTTTATCCTTCATTGCTCCATCCTCATGGCCCATTTACTTTCTTAACTCCAGTGTATCCTCCAGAAGCACCAGAGCTCTTGGGGAGCATTCCTATCCTAACGTCCACATCCTCAGGATCCAGGCCCAAGTAATCTGTCCTGCCTTGACTTGTAGGGCCCAGAGCCCAAGGCTGTGAGCTTCATCTCGGAGGTATGCCTTCTGTTTCTTTTTAACAGCAATCATTTTAGGAAGGTGAACAACTGATCCCTCCCTGGTGGCAAAGCAGGGTAAGAAATACATACACTGGGGGCGCCTGGGTGGCTCAGCTGGTTAAGCGACTGCCTTTGGCTCGGGTCATGATCCCGGAGTCCCGGGATCGAGTCCCGCATCGGGCTCCCTGCTCAGCGGGGAGCCTGCTTCTCCCTCTGACCCCAACCCCTCTCGTGCTCTCTCTCTCATTCTTTTTCTCTCTCTCACATAAATAAAATCTTTAAAAAAAAAATACATACACTGGGACTTTCTGTGTCTCAAAATTAGATGTTGGCCATTTTACTATTATCAATTTTAAAGTTTATTGCTTTTTAAATGGTTGGGCGACTCTGCCCATCATTTTAAACTGGCAAAAGTAGATGATACCAGCCAGATGTCCAGGGAGAAAGAAGACTGCATCTCTTTAAAACAAGCAGCACAACACAATTGGTCTTAATTCACCTCAGAAGGATAAAGGTCACAGCGGATTCTCCTAAAGCATGTAATTATAGGCAAGCCAGACTTTGCTTTGCATTACATATATAATTAAATTTACATAAAAGAATAAAAAATTAGGAGGTAAGAGAATAAATGTAAGGGCTGCAAATCGGGAACCAAAATAAAATATTTCTTAAAAGATACAGAAAAAGAAAGAGCAAGCTTACAAGTTGCAGTATATTATTAGTACTACAATGATTTAATTCAATAAATATTGAAGCACTTTCATGCTGTGGGCTATAGGGTAAAGTAAGCCAGATGGAGACATTGCTCTTGAGAAGCTTATTTTCTTTGAAGTGGGGGTGTGTGGCGGGAGATACTGATTCACCAACAAGGTAGCTATTACATAATGTTAAAAAGACAACAATGATGCAAGTTCAGGGTGTTATGGGAGGTATCTAATCTGGACTTGACCTTGACAACTGAAAGACCTACCAAAGAAAGTGACAGAGGGAGAACTGGAGAATGTAGTGCCATGAGATAAGTGAAGAGGCGCGAGGTCGAGTGCAGCCCCCTGCACGCATCCTCTCTGGAAGCTAGAAGACGCGTCAGTGTTTGGGGAGCTGTATAAGCAGCAGGGATTCATGGAAGGAAGAGCATGAAAATGGTAATATTGTTTATTTATCGAACAAATAACTGAATACACATTTGAGGGTGTTTGTCCCCAAGAGGTGATGTGTTTACTTGAAAAAAAAGGCAATGGAGAATCCAGTCATGGGGCCTTGAAGCCAAACGGCAAATTCATCCCCTTTTAAAATACGCCAAGCAGTCCTGAGGGGATGGTAACAGCAGATGATTCTTGTTCAATAAACAAACAGTTTGGTTTGGAATCCAAGGCCAAAACATCCCCAGGGCAGACGACTGCTCCCCGGAGGTATGTCAGCGGGTTAACTAGCACGAGCCTTGCTCCTGAGTAGTTTTCAGAGAACAGGTTTGTCTTCAGGGTATAATTATTTGGCCCACTTAATAGAAGCCTCAAGCAGGTCAGCCCTTGAAATAGGGCTTTTCCCTCTTTTTTAGCAGAGCTAGAACAAAAGGAAACTTAAAATCAGTTACAGAGCAAGAGGAAACTTATTTCTGTCCTTTTGGAGACAAAAGATGTAACACAATTGGTTAAAATTCGAGGGGAATAAAAAACCTCTCCGGTGGGCGGAATGCTCTAACGCGGAGCCTTTGCTTCAAACGCAGGCTTGTGCTGCCATCTACCGTTCGGAAGGCTCGGTCCACCTCGGGACCCGCTGGTAATCCCGATCGCCCGCCGCCGTTGCTTCAGTGCTCCCGAGGGCTCCATCAGCAAGAAGCATGAAACAAATTCGAGGCAGAGAACCCAACAGGGGATTTAATACTTCATGACCAGCCAGGAATAAATTTCCCTACTGACAACATTCCCTTCTTCATCCTCTTTCTTCTTGAAGAAGCTTCATCCTTCCAGCAGTCTCACTGGGACCCAGCCCAGCCTTCATGGAGCCATGATTGGACCTTTTAGAGCATGCTGGAAGGTGAAAGCTTGGACCATTAACCTCCCTCTTCCCCTACAGGAAGGTCTGAGTGTTTCCACTGCAGGAACCCCTTGAGGGTACTTTTCACAGCCTGAATGCAGGAAAGCTGAAATGCTCTACCAAGAAAGTCTTGGTGGAATATTTCCATCTGTCTCCCCACCAGTCTCACCTTTCATGGTCTCCATCCTGTTATCTGAAAGATTCTCACCTATCCAACAAATGATCTGTGTTTAATCAAACAATTAATTTATTGCCTATCTGGCATGAATCAAAGAGGCCCCTGATAGCCAAGTCCGGTTACTGATTGCTGGCAAGTGACAAAGTAACCAGCTTGGGTTACTATCATCCCCAGCCTTTGGCAGCTCACTCAGTCTTCTTGTGGATAAATAGGCAGTATCTGTTAGGCTTTGGAAATACTGAAAACAGGCTTCCCACTCCCATGCCCAATTTTGAAGAACCAGGTTGGAGTCCCTGACCTGGATGGGCTGACTCCAGGCATCTGCAGGGTAGAAGCACGATGTATACTGTGTTCTCAGCAGCAGTTCTTTTAAAACACGGCTAATGCAGAGCTGTGAAACTAATAAACATCCACGAGACAAGCCATCTGTTTGTTTGTTTAACATTTGGACACTAATGTGAACCTGAGCTTACAGAACTCTTCAGACAAGCTGATTTGCCCCAAGATCTCTGACACTGCCTCTTTATGTCTCTGGTTCTTCACCCTCCTTCAAGGAGAGCAGACTTCTTTTTCCCTTAAGCTGACAGAGGAAAATAATCCATAGAATTAAAGCTGGTTTACTCTGAGCTGTCAGCATCCCTGTGACAGATGATGGTATATGAGAAAGTCTTAGGAATGAGCAGGGGAAAAAGAAACACATTTCGTGAGCCACAGAGGGCAGGATCAGGGGGAGAAGTTGTGAAGGTCCCTCCCTGTACCCTCTGAGGTTGGGCATGTTGGGAGAGGCATAAAAGGAACAATTTCAGATCTTAGCCTGGTTGTTTACTCTGGGCTCTGGGGCTGATGGCTGGAGCTAGCTGGGCTAAGCTGCTCAGAATTAAAGAGGGCAGCCCCTTCCGTGAGCAGTTCAATGTGCCTTCCACTAATTCACCAAATTTCACCCTCACCATTAGGTCACTCATCATGCCTCTGTGTTTCTCATCTCCCTCTCTGATGCCGAGAGAAATACAATCTATCATTCCACAAGATACAAGTTAAGCTCTTAGTACAAATATGGGGATAGGATGTACTTGGCACAGAGTAGGTGGTCAAGAATTATTTAACTTAATAAATTAATGAATGGATGCATGAATAAATGATGGGACAAATAACTAAACAGATAGTAAGACAAGGGAACTAACATTTATCAAGTGCCAAATCAGACCTCTTTTGTCCCACCCAAGTTATCTCAATAAAAAGGGGGCTATTCTTAAGGATTCCCATAGAACAGAAATAGAATCAGATCAGAAAGCTCGAGAACTGAGAGAAGGGTGTGTCCTTTCTTCAAATTCTTTCTCTCTCTCTCTCTTTTTTTTTTTTTTGCGTGTCTGCTTTGTTCTCCTCTTTCTATATCTGTTGTTGGTCTCCACTCGATGCATTTTCTGCTTGCTCCTAAGTTATGTCCACCCATAATTTTGGCTTGCCGTACCACCAAAACATTAGCTTCCTTTTACCTTTTGCCTTCTTCATTGTTAACTATTTCAGTCTTCCCTTTCTCTAAATCTAAGTTCCAAAGAAAAGAATTTCCTAAGCCCAACTTGCTAAGTTGTTTGTTTTTGAGCCATGGTTGCTGACTAGCCTATGCATTGCCTACTTTTGGGTCAGGTGACTATGTCCTTGTGGATGAGTGGAAGGTGGGGTCTCAGATTGCCAACACAGTTGTTAGACAGTAGGGATGTATCCAGCCAGTTTCTCTCTGGAGGGGTTGTTGGAGGATGGGGTACCATATTCATGTCTGGCGAACTCTTGAATGCCAAGTTCTGGTGAAAGGACTCTCCCAAGTGTCACCCTATTTAATCTTCACAATGATCTTATGAAGGTAGCAGGGATTTCTCTGCTTTACAGATGAGGGAACTGAGGCTCGGCTAGGTGAAATAATCTGCTTGAGACCACAAGGCTGTTGAGTGACACATCCTCCATTGGATCCAAAGCTCAAGCTCTATCCCTAATTCCCCTTTAAACTAGAGGCAATGGGATGCCAATAATATTTGTAAACATGCTTTGGGGTCCAACATGTCCAGGAGGTTCAGAAGCCAAGAGCCCTTCTGAAGATTATGACTTGGCACAGTCTCAGGGTGACTGACATAAATAAACTCCCAAGTCTAACATGTAGGATGACCCTGAAAGGTACTATATATGGTCCTTAATTACCTTTATAGCCAAGAAGTCAAAAAGATCAGGATCTGACAGTGGATCTGCTGGCCACAGATCTTCAGGTCTCGTCTGACCTTGATAGATCACTCTTTCCCAAGGGCAACCATATTGCATATGTTCAGTGTGATTAACTAGGCTGGAAAGAATTGGTTCAATGTATTCACCAGATTTGAGGTCAGGAGGCTAGTAAAGGGATGCTCATTGGAACAAGGATTGGCTGGCTGAGTCAGGGGTTGGAGGGAGAGGAGAGAGGACTAGAATAGTCTCAAGATATTTTCCTTTCTCACGGTCCCCTTGTCTATCCCTGCCATTTTATTTCAAATGCTTTAATTATCATAATTGTTCAAAAATGCATCTTTATGTACCTATTATGGTAACACTTTATGCATCTCATCCTTCTGTTGAACTGCCTCATTGATCACTAGATCCTGCCGATTAGGATTATTTTCAATATCTTTAAAACAGCCTGACCTTATTTTTCTTAACTTTCTTTTTCTGTCTGGTTTAGTAGAATGGTTCAATATACTGTGGATATTTGAACAAAAATGTTGGCCATTGTGTCCCTACTGCCTGGCAAAGTGCCTGGCATGGGTGCTCAACAAGTATTTGTTGAATGAATGAATGCAATAAATCTTTAGCCTAAAAACATAATGTTCATTGCTAAAAATAAGACTGTTATTCTAAGATCATTGTCCTTGCAACATTCCCTATCGGATTAAAAAATAATCTCAGTTCCATTTCTTTTATAGGGTGAGCATGAGCATAGTAAGCAGAGAAATAAATCTTGATCATAATGTGCCACCTTCACGGCCAATGTTAAATTTCACCAGTGTTGGTCTTACCGAAAATTTAAAAAGGGGGATTTTAGAAACATATGCCTTAATTTAAAGACTGGAGATTTTTCCCTGTCTGTATCATAGTAGATAACTTCGTAGAATTTTCAGGTGAGTTAAATAAGATTAAAATGAGGGCTTTGCAAACTAGAAGTCACTAAGCAAGTGTAAACTATTAACAATATCAATGATAATGACAACCCCAGCTAGGGAGATGTGGGGGTAGGTAAGGCTTCTTTAGGCTTTCATTCCTCAAATGAAAATGTCTAGAGCCATATTTCTAGCTGGTCTGCCCGACATCAGCCTCTAATGGTGTCTCAGCTTCCCTCATGGTTACTGCATAGCGTTGTCCACACGTCAGCCGTTTGTAACTGATAAAATACTCCCGATAACCTTATGAAGCAAGCATGTATATAGCTATGGAAACAAGTGGAGAGATTATTTAACTTTCCTGATGTTGCAAATAGCATGTTCTATTGGCATTCAGACGCTGGACTACATCTAGGCGATGATAATATTTGAATAAGCCCATGCAGTCAAGCCTTTAAAAGAGTTATTTTCTATCCAAGGAGGTCTCAGACACAATCATGACAATTTGGAGACCGCAAAGTTGCACTTATTTTCAGAGCCCTCAGTAATACATCAGTCATTTGGAAGCTTTTGAAAATGTTTTTATAAACTGCCATCATCTTTACCTATGGCCTGATGTGTGTTCCCCCCAAGTGGGCACTGTGCCCTTCTCCTTCTGAAAACATCGAATAAATCCTTGGAATCACTTCATGAACTAATAGGTCTCTTTATCAAAATAAGCAAGAACCCACCTGCCCCATTAGAAAATGGCTTTCCAAAAGTGAAAGCTGATCTATAGCTGCTCCTGAGAACAGCCCAGAGTGATTAAGAAGAGCAGGTCCCTTGTCACTCACACAGGGGGCACAGTGTGGCAGTCCCCATAAGCTGCCTCTCTCGCTCTGAAAAGCAATCTTCATGATATATTGGGATGGTTCATATATGATCTATTTTAAAGTGTTTCAAGTGACCCCCATTTGTGCCTTTACTTCTTCTTGTTCTTGTTCTTCTTCTTTTTTTGGCACTCTATTTTTTTAGTCCAATATTCCCGTACTAAAAAAGAGTGAAAATGTCAGGACCTTGCACAAATTGTACTGACTTGACCCTTGGAAGGCAACAGCATGCTCTCTTCCACATCATTACTTTTTATTACCCTCCCTGCCACATCTCTGCAAGGAAGGGAGACAGGAAGCACGGTGCACGGCTTGTCCCCCGGCTGAATGAGTCTGCAGCCCGACCCTGCTTTGTCAAGTCCGGGTGTGTTCATCATCCACTGGAACACTCGAGCAGGTTCAACGGTGGACTTGCTCTCAGCAGAGCAGGGCTGAGGTGGTGGCTAGCAGCTCTCTGAGAGCTAGGTTGCAGTGAATCATGCAAATGAGGGAGGGAGGGTGAGAGCTTGGATGAATGGAAACCCATTCGGGGAGTCTCCTCCTCCACCACAGATTTCTCCCTAGAGGAGTGGACATGGAGCAAAACAGCAATAGAGGTTTTTACCTGCTCTCCCACCCACTCCTTCTCTAAAAGGGTAATGAAGTTATAGATCTGTGAGGGAAGGGGGAGGAAGATGGGCTCAGGGGTCAGACCCAAAAGATAGATTCTAACCAATCTCTGCAGACAGGATGTGACCTGACATTGCGTGAGTTACCTGCATTCATTTACTCAGTCTTCTCCTCTATGAAATGGGACTAAAATTACAGATGGATTGGGTATTAATGGATAATTGTGGGTAAATGATGCAGAAAAAAGGCATAGTGTTCTTGCCAAATAGGAATCTCAGTGTGGTCAGAGTATAATCTAAAGAGAGACTCTGATTTAAAACTAGAGACAGACAGAAAGAGGGAAAGTGATTTAGGTTTTCTAGGATGAAACAGGATGCAGGAGAAAGGGACAGGTTGTGAAGTTATTTGATTACTAGAGTTTATGATTTTGTTAAGACTGTACTGACTGACTGGGTCAGGAGTTCTCAGTGGGTATGGTAACAGCCCTTAGAGAGTGTTTTTGAAGTTCATGGGACTGGTGTGGTCATTACAATGATCAGGGACACTCTTTGTGAACTGGAGCAGGGATCCTAGAAATCCTGTGGTATGTGGGACAGTTCTGCCCCAAACGATTTGTCCTGTACCCACTAACTTCTGACTGTCCACCTAGACATTTATTAGATAAAGAAAGATTATCTAGGGGCACCTGGGTGGCTTAGTCTGTTGAGCAGCCAACTTTTGATTTCAGCCCAGGTCATGATCTCAGGGTCACGGGAGTGAACCCCCCCCACCTCTTCTCTCAGTAGGGAGTCTGCTTCTCTCTCTCTCTCCCTCTGCCCCTCCCCCTGCTCATGCTCTCTCTCTCTAAAATAAACACATAAATCATTTAAAAAAATGTTTTAAGAAAGACTGTCATTATCCAAGCCTAGGAACAAAATATGTTTTTTATCAGCATAATACTTTTTGGGGGCACAGTTTTAATATACACTGAATTTTCTAAGAAAGTAACTACTGTATAAATTGAGAAAACATTACATTTCATTTTGTTCAGAACATCATAAGGATTTGTTTATTTCAGAAAACCACATCACCAATGGCAACACCACTCATGATGCATGAGTTGCTGATATTACAGACTTGTGAGTCAGCTGGGTTGTAGTGGTGGGATTCTACACAAAGGCCTAAGCTTCTGCTTATTTCATTTAATCTCCCAGTGTTATCAGCTCCCACCTTTCACTTTCTGAAGTCCAAATGGTTTTATTACAAAATATTTTCATTTTTATTTCTCTGTGTTATAGTTAAGCCATTTTATTGACATTTAAAAACATGTGTATAGGCTGGTTCTATTATCTCTGAATTTCATTTCAGGATAATCAAGGGTATGTTAAGTCTCCTTTACTTAGTGGTTCGTTGTGCTTAGTAGTGATTCTTCCTCACTTACTAAGATTCTCCTCTCTTTCAATATTCATTTCCTATAATCTTGCTTCCATCCATACTGATTGAAACCCCAGTTATAGACTGAATTCAAGCTTTCTCTCTGTCTGATGCAAATAGAGGACACAGACAGAAGGTAGAGATAGTGCTGCCTAGATCCATATTCCAGGATGTCTGAGCCTTAGCCCTAACCCAGGTCTTATGGGAATCTCTATTATAAAAGGCTTTATTAGCCCCACTGAACACATGTGGAAATTGAGGATCCAAGAGGTTAATGACTTTTCCAAGGCCTCAAAACAAAACAATGGTAGAACTGGCATTGAACTCCATTCTAAATCTGAAGCCAAAGTTTGCTACATTCTTTCTCTCATGACTCATGCAGTTCCATTTTAAGGCAATGAACTCATTGTTATCAATGGCAGTGACTTAATGATGAGAGTGACTGGAATAATTACTCACACTTGCATGCGTGGATTTTTAATGTTTTAAAATGTACTTGAAAACTATGAGCCTATTTGATTCTTCCCATAAATTTGAGAAGACTGAACAAGTATTGGTATCCACGTGAGAAAGAGGAAGGAGGTCTTTTAGAGATACGCAAATGAGCCCCCAGTGGTAGATCCACAACCAAAACCTAAATCTCCGCATTAGCTCTAAATTTATGCTTTTTCTACCATATGACACTAACGGTATGGATATTTTTTAACAAAAAATAAAGCTAACATTGAATAGGCAGTGTATACCAGAGTTAACTCAGTGCTCCTAAATCACTTACATATACTACCAAATTTATCTTTCAAACAACTCTGTGGAACCTCACAAATGCAGTTGGAACCTTATTTGGGAGGTGAGGTAACTGATAAGAGCAAACGATGTGAAATTCTTAATGGTATTCAGTCCGTCATCCTCAATGCGCAAGCAGACAGAAGGACACCAAAATCCCTGCCCTCCTGAACAGAACAGTACTCAAGTTTCTAGTTATGACTGGTAAGAAATATTTTCTCGTCCAGCACGGTGAGATTAGAATGATGGAGAGAAAGAGTTAATAGTGTCAGAGCTATATAAATTATTATTTAGGTATGAGGTATTCCATGGAAATGGTAAAGGATTGCAGAGAAGGGAAATAGAGTTTTATCCCAGAACTAGCCAGAGTCAGTAGAGTCTGTTTTCAATCGTTTGGTGAAAAGCATTAGCTACAAAATCTCACATGCATTCTGCAGAGCATTTTATTCAGAGCCCTAAGACTCATACCACAGTTTTTACTTACCTCCAATTCTCTCAAAATATTTTGATGAGAGAGAGAAAATGGCTCCTGGTATAAAAAGCACAGACCTTAATCTCCAGTTCAAGGACTTTGAAATTCAGTTGCTATGGGACTGTACCAGCTCCTTAACCTCACTGGACCTTAATTTGGCCATCTGTGAAATGGGGTGGATAAAACTGAACGACAGACCCACTTTGGCGATAATGAGCTTCAAACCAGCACCTGGAAATGCCCGGTTACCAGTCCCTCTCCAGGGAGGCAAGCTCAGAGAGCTAACACATGGGCTCTGAGCTGATAATTTTCAGATGGGCCTGGTAGGTGATCATTTCCTTCCACTTGGTCTGTTCTCTAATTGCAAAAAGATGACAGAGAATGGAAAAGCTGTGGCGGGAGCCCATGGGTTCTGCAGTGTGGATAGAAATCTCCTTGGTTTTATGCTTGTGGAGTGCTCAGCTTCAAATCCCAACGCCCTTACTCTTAAATTACAGCTACTGAAGCAAATCCTAAATTGCCCCCCCCCCAAGACAGTGACAGTTGCTGGGCTGCAGAGCACGACTTCTAATATCAGCAACAGCAATCACAGGACCAGCAGGGTCCCCTTGCCAGCTCCTTTAGGATGCCATTTTGATTTATATTCCAAATGTCACTTAAAAATCTACATTCCTTGTTTGCTATTTCTCCAATTAGTATTTCCTTCCTATATCCCATATATTCTCACCTTAATGTGATCGTCTCGAGTTCCGGTTCAACAGAACTTGTGGTTTTTTCAGCATTCTCACATGAAGTGATGAAATAATGGGAAAAAACGTGATGACCACTGATGTAATGAACGCATGCATAGAGACCATATGTATAGATATCCTTAGTGAGGGCATAGAGTATGGAGTACTAAGGTATTGGGAAGCAGATATATGTAAGTTATTTAAATGTAGGTCAGTTACCCTGCGATTGAATCCACGTATATTCTAAAGCCCTCCTGTGATGACTTCTTAGCTGCTGCCTAGATTTTCCTTTAGACATGTAGAATGTCAGCATTTCCTTTCTCCTGTAAGTTATCACTGGCAACTTATCAGACTGGGGAATATAAGCACAATGCAAATGAAAGCTTTTTAAAATTTTTATTTATTGAACATTTACAGTACTATCACCTGCCTGAAATGACTGCTGCCTGCCCTTAGGGCCTAATGTAGTCTATGTCAGATGGATGAGAAAGTTCAAAGTCAGTTACCTAATAGGAGACGGTTGCAAATTCTTAGGTGAGGAGGGAGCCAATGAGTGCAATGGAGGGAAGGAGTCTCATAAGACCCTTCTGCAACTGAGGGTGAGAGGTGGGTCTGTCTGGAGAACAGGCTTTGGATCCAAGTCTGAGCGGGGGCAGATGAAGGTCAAGTACAAAACTCTGACCAAGAGAAAAGACTAAGGGTCAACACAGGGGAAAACCAATCTCTTGTCAGATCTAAGCCAGAAATAAAAGGCCAGGGGATTCTATCACCTGCCTCAGTTTTCCCAATGAGTTGATAGCAGTCAGGTCCAGACAGACAGAGATGAAAGCAAACTCAAGGTTAATTAGAGGACCTTGTGGACACAACAGAAGGATCACACCATCTCCAATCCTCTCCATTCCCAGACTCATGTGCACACACCCATAACCCTGTCACCCAAATCTGCTTATTCTTTCTTGAAACACATTCGAGCATTTTTCCTTATTGAAATCATATTGCCAGTCTCTAGGGACTAATAGTGCACTGTCCAGATATAGGTCACTGAATGTCACTAAGATCTTTATTGGTTATTTCCTGACCTTTAAAAATTCATATCCAAGCTACTTGGCACAAACTTGCCATTAATAGGTAGATAGAATCCTTAAAACAGAAAAAAACTGAGGGCATAGTCTGGGGAAACCTGTTTTTGGAAAATTATCTTTCATATTTGAATAGTTCCTTGGAAGACAGATCTTCACCAAGTGTCCTGAAATGTGAAATAGGAACAGCTAAGTGGTAAGAAGAAGGAAAATAGTATACTTCTTAGATATCAGCTAGGCAGGGATGGTTCTAGTGACACACCCTCTAAAGAGCTTCAGCCCAAAGTAGAAGTGGATAATAAAATGAGTTTGTGGCAGTAGCTCCACCATCTTAGATTGAGTCAAGAAAAGGACTCTAAATTTAAGACTGAAACAAATGAAGAGAGATCTGGAGACTTGGATAATCTAGATGCTCTTCCTGGTGATCCGACTAGTTCTGACTTTTATAATAATTCCACGACCATAAATGGTAGTAATCTGGGGACCAAACAAGACATGTTTCAAGAAATTAATTCTTTGTATGTGAGAAATCTACAATCTGGGCAGTCCATTCATCCTCCAGAGAGCCCGGTTTCTGTTGACTTAAGCCCTCCAATGAAGAATATCAGTGCCTTCCTCATGTTACCAAAGCATGCTTTCACATTCCAGTGGAACATCTGAACAAGGGCGATAAAATCAATACTGTCTAGAAAAACCCTTCAGGTTCAGGGTGTTTCTGGAATCTTAGTTCTTCCAATCTCCTCCCCTGGTCACCATCACTGTCACCCAATATGATACTAACCAGTGAGCACTCTCCCAGTCACTCCTGCTGTTTTCCCCATCAATGCTTACTTTCCACCAACACAGTGGTAATTTTGAGGGGACAGACTTTTGGCCAAAGTCAGGGTTCTGTGCTGTGGTGCCTTTATCACGTAATCCCTTTTTTTAGGGCTTGGATCTGTGCATTTGCCCTCTACAGGGAGCACCATCCTCATCCCAAGAGGCTGGGTAAGTCCCATGAGCAGCACAACAGGACCTTCCTCCCCGCCCCCCTCAAAACTGGGCACAGTAGGCAAAGACTACAGACCAAGGAGGCCTAGTCAGAAAGAGGGTTCAGAGGAGCCAGACTAAAGCCTGGCCCAGAAGAGAGTCCTTGTCAATACAAACCTACACAAGTTCTTTAGTTTGAGGGGAAGTGTCAGAGATTGCTCATGAACCCTGTGGGGAAGGTGAAATTTTGTGGTTCTTTGTCTTATTTTAGAGTATCTGCCCCATGTGTTCATTGCTTGGAAGAATGGGTAGCCACTCAGGTGTTTCTAAATGCAGGGAGCCATTGCTGTATGGAGTGAGGAAACTAGATTCTGGTCAGATGACATGGCCTAAAGTTCCACTAATTATTCTGATACCGTATCAAACGATTTCAGACACAAGATATTTCAACTTTGAGCTACAGAATCTCACCTGTGGAGTGAGGATAGCACTATACCAGGGGTTCTGTGGCCCATGGATCAAATCAGCCCACCTCCTCTTTTTGTATGGCTCATAAGATAGGAATATGTGTTTACATTCTTAAATGGCTGGGGAAAAGGTCAGAAGAAGGATGATATTTTGCAACACATAAAAACTAGATGAAATTCAAGTTTCAGTGTCCATCATTAACATTTTATTGGATACCCCCCACCTGTACAGACTGGCTGTGGCTACTCTTTTGCTATAAAGGTACAATTAAGGGGTTGAGACAAAGTTTATAGGTCCCACAAGCCTAAAATATTTACTAAATTATCCCTTTATAGAAAAAGTTTGCCAATCCCTCCTCTATACCTTCTTTGCCTAATTAAAAAAAAAACAGCTGTGGGGAAAAAAGTCCATAAAGTCTGTTAAAAAAATTTTTTTTCATGTTGCAGAACACTTACAACCCTGGGAAATTATTATTATTATTGTTATTTTTGTTTTTGTATTGAAATCACATTTGTGGGAATCTAAATATCCGCCAGCATTACTAACATACAATCTGACTTGGCAGATTTTTCATTGACTAGATGGGTACATTGTTAGCTGAGAGATGAAAGAGAGATGAAAGAGAAAATAACATTCTGCTGTTATTAATCTGGCTGTAGTGAAAGTGGTTCCTTCCTCCCCAGCAAAAATATAGCTGAGGCCTAGCCTGGGGAATGCGATTGTAACAGAGCTTATATTAACAGAAAACTGAGACTAATAAGCCACACTGATTTAGAAAAGCATAAGAAAACATCTGCTCTTTGGTTGAGATTTGTCCAAATGTAAAATCCTAGCTTAAAATGCAGTAAAAGCAAGTTGCTTAGCAAGAATTCATGGAGCGTCTACTATTTACAGAGTAATGAGCTGTGGAAAGAATTATGCAATTGGCAGGTCCTGCCTTGGACAGTCCTCTTTGCCTTTGGGCCACTTCCCGACCTTCCCACACCCCTACCCATGAATAATATGCATGCCTGAACTTCTAGGCAAAGGCCTAATTCTGGATCTTTCTTGATTTCTTCCTTATCACACTGGTTTAGTTGGACGATTGGGCAATAGAGAGCAGTGACGGATAAATCTAAATAGACAGGTTGAAGTTTCACTGTAAAGTTACTTGAGCAGCAGGAGGAAGTGTTTGTGCTTAATTCCAAAGACAGTGAGGTGTTTTAAAGTTTTATAACTGGGGTGGACAAGGAGATTGGGGCTGTATTTCAGGATGATTAATCAGGTAGCTGTGTGTAGGATGGATTAGAGTGGGTGGAGGCAGAGAGATCAATGGAGTAGTTTTCCCAGTAGGCCAGGCAAAGAGTGATGAGGCTCTGAACTAATGTGGGGGCAGAGGGGATAAGAAGGGAGGAACAGGCATGAGAATCAGTGCAGAAACAATTGATTGGAATGTGGGAGTTGAAGAAATGCTTCGAGCTATAGATGCCTGCTTAATGGAAGCAGGGAAATTAGGAAGAGGAGCTGGTTTGAGAGGGAGATAATGAGTTTGGTTTGGGACAGGTTGAACTGAAAGTGTCAGCAGGACATGCAGATTGAAGTCAGAGTAGTAGACAGAGATGCTGTTGCAGAGCCCAGAGCTCACTATCCAGCAGTAGTTGGTGGGAGGTAGGAAAGGAGAGGTAATTCTACTCTGACATGGAAAAGGGGTCTACACCAAGCTCAGATGCCAAGGGCAAGAAAGGAAGAAAGAGAGTGGGAACAACCCAGAAAGCCAGGAAAATATTTCAGAGTTTCATCTTAAGAAACCTGATGAACAAAGGAAAGGACAGGTGAGTGGTATCAGTGCTGGTTGAAAAGAGAAATAACGGAGAAGAGAAGGGCATGGGAGAGGCCGTAAGGGCCACAATGCCAAACAAGATAAGGCAGCAGAGGTACTCAACAAAGCTAAAATATAGACACAGGAAATAAAGCCAGTTTGTAGTAAATATTGCAATAAAAATTTCATTACCTGGTAGGTCATCAATGTTCCAGAGAAAAGTAAATAATGTTCTCCCATTGTGTTCTATAAAACTTCTTCCTTCCCTGTCTCCACTCCAGAGACAATTTGGCTTTTCCTAAATCTGATTAGACTTAAATCCCCTGTTGGCTCAGTTATGTCTTTCTTTTATCACATATGTTTTCCAGCTGTCAAAAACTGTGGAAGGAAATTTTCTAAAGGAAAATATTCCTTTTCCTTTATCAAACCACTAGGTAGTTTTATTTTCCCCAGGTAGCTTAGCCTCTCACCACTTTATTTTTGTTTTCTTAGTTCAAAATATATTTTGGAAACAAAAATATTTCAAATGAACTTCATGTTCATATATCTTTCTCTACGTGTGCCTTTTATTTTTTTTTTCCTTTCCTATTTTTAAGTGACAATTGAGGTGTTTGGGGTCTATAAAGAATCGGAAGATTTCTTTGGTACTGCTACTTACCATGCTTTACTCAGCAAGTCTGCTCCTTTGCTCACAGATAGCTAGTATCATTTTGTTATTAATCAATAGATAGAACAGTGGAAATTGATGAGCTTTCTGGTCAATTAAATCAGATCATGTTTTTCATGATTCAAGTCCTTTTTCAGAAGTTCTCACCATAACTCCAGGATGGATTTTCAGTGATAAAAGTCCAAAGAGCAAAACGAGAAACCATCTAACTACCCATCACCCATTAGCATGTATTCAGTAAAGCAGGATATGCGCATATTCACGCTTGCACACATGAGCATATATGCATGCATACACCACTGGTAAGATGTATGCAAACCTACCCAGATCAGCTTTTTTATAACTGGTAAGTGGGACATTATAGAAAATTCAGAGATCAAGTTCTTGCGTCTTTACCTTTACCCCCAAAACAAGTCCTTTAAATATAAACATGTTTAAGATAGAGATCATCTCAAAAGGCATTGAGCAATTCATAAAATTTATCCTAGGCATTTTCCACTTTAAATATGGAAATAATATTATTTCCATCTTTGAGTAATACCAAAATATTAAAAAGACCCTTGGATAATGACCTTCTTCTAGGTTGTAATAACCAGCACAATTCTTTATAAGTCATAAGCCAAGATTTGAGCTGCCCAAGCTGTGGGCTGCACTGGGGCATGAAGATGCTTGGCAGGACCTGGGTGTTTGTTCAACCACTAGCTTTGTCTGTGATCTGGAAGGCAGTATCAGCAAATGGCATTTCATTTGTGTAGTCCTTGAAAGTTATATCCCAGCAGGGCTGAACTTGGAATCATGTGAGATAGCCAAGTAAGAGAGGCAAGGGGAAACCCAAATGAGGTACAAAGGCTATGGGTGAACCAGAAAGAACAGGTATCATGGATAGAAAGAAAAAAGATCAGGCCCAGCACAATGCAGAGGAGTCTGCAGAATGGTTTGTTACTCTTTCAACCAAATTTACTGGCCCAGCCATGAGGACAAGGAGATCTCACCCACTGTGGAGCCTCTAAGGCCCTGTCTCATGTGCTACAGCAAAATAAGATAAGCAATTCTTTTATATGGGAGTTACCTTTATGGGAGTTTGAATATCTCCAAAAGCATGATTAACTTATTCATAAACACTTTGAATCTGCAGCTATTTCAGTGACTAAATGGATGCACTGTTAGCTGAAATTTATACTTCTTATCTATACAGCCAAGTCAAGACTGGAGTGCTTGGTATAAAACACTAGAATGGTACAGAATACCAGAGCAACCATGAACACTATATCAAAGTGGTGTGAGTATTGTGGCAGTGTGTTATGTTATTGAGAATAGAACCAGGCTCATTATTGGCCTTGGCCCCCACCTGCCTTCACACTTTTCCCTGTGTGCTTGAAAGAAGTCAGATATGCACGATAAATGGGAGTTGTTTAAGTGGAGGCTTAGCTTGGGAAAGAGTTGGGCCTTCCACAAAGTGACCCAAGCAAAATCAGGCAGGTAGATGTTGAGACCGAACCACTGGACCTAGGCAACTAGGCTTAGGGACAGATGTGGTCTTGATCTGATGTAGGGCAGGGAGTTTGCAGAATGGTGGCAGGAATAGTATGGGAGATGAGAAGCCAGTGTGCACAGTGGCACACAGGTGTGGCCATGAAGCTGGGGTCAGGACTAGGAAACTGTGAGTGGAGGTAGGGCACACTCAGTCCCTCCATTTGCAAGGTGTGGGAACTTCTCTATGTAGGACCTTTAGAGGTCTTCAGGCAACATCTGCTCATGACATAAGGCTTAACCATTTCATGCCAAACAATGTGAATTCATGGGAAATGTTTAGAAACCAACACAAGCCAGATTATAATCAGGGGCTAGCGCATCCCATCAATAGACAAATCTGTAAGTTTTTTTTTTTCTTGGCAGAAATGCTTTGGATGGCTGCTCAACTTCTTTCCAAAATGCTTCCTTTTCTCAGTTCATTTTACTACAGTAGGGAGAATGTCTCATTTTTTTCTTTAGCACTTGCTAAATCTCTTACATTAGAGAAGTTATGATCCAGGCAAAGCTGGAGTAAGGGAGGGTCAGCCAGAGGACTTTCCTTTGGTGTCCATTTATAAAGGGACATGAAAACACCATAGAAATAAATCAGAAATGTGGCATGGCCTCTTTTATCCAGGACTCCATATGTGACTCCTTACAGAACAGGCAAAATACAAATCAGGCCAATTCCTTCCAATGTAGGCAAAACTTCAAATGAAAAACAAAAAAGGTATCCTTGAGAGCACTGACCCTTCTCTGATGCAAACACACAAATGTATACGAGATAAAAATCATGTGTTTTTTATTCCTCATTCTCATCTGTCTCATTCCCTGGGAGCCAGGCATAGTCTTAGAAAAAGTGGGACAGAAGACTCTACCTTGGAAAGGAACAGGATATAATGTAGAGAAAGTTCTGATTTGAAAGAAAGAGGGTATAGAAATCCTAATTTGTTCAACTTTCAGTTGATTGTCAACAGGAAAACAGAATGTCACTAAACCAAACTTATAAGAAATGTTAAAGATACTTTTTTAAGTGGAAAAGGAAAGGCCATAATTAGACATAAGAAAAATTATGAATAAAAATATGTAAATTATGACAGCATTATTAAGATGTGGAGGAGGGAGTAAAAAAAAGAGTTGTTTTTTGTTTTGTTTTGTTTTAGAATACATTTGAACTTAAATGACCATCAACTTGAAATAGACTACTATGTACTTATGATTTTATATATGAAATTCATGGTGATCAAACCCAAAACCTATAGTAGATACACAAAAAATAAAAAGAAAGCCAAACATAACATTACAGAAACTTATCAATCACAAAGAAAGAGAGAAAGAGAAGAAGAAAGGAACAGAGAACCACAAAAATGACAAGAAAACAAATAACAAAATGACAATAAGTACATATCTATAAATAATTACTTTAAATGTAAATGGTCTAAATGCTCTAATCAAAAGAAATGGGGTGGCAGAATGGATAAAAAAACAAGACCCATCTATATGCTGCCTACAAGAGATTCAGCTCAGACTTACAGACACAAACAGACTGAAGTGAAGGGATGGAAAAACATTTACCAAGCAAAAAAAAAAAAAAAAGGCCAGGGTAGCAATACTTAAATCAAACAAAATAGACTTTAAAACAAACACTGTAACAAGTGACAAAAGTAAGCATTACATAATGATAAAGGGATCAATCCTAAATTGTAAAAATCTTTGCACCCAATACTGGAGCACCTAAATACATAAAGTAAATATTAACAGAGAGAAAATTATGGTAATACAATCATAGTGGGGAGCTTTAACAATGTACTTATATCAATGGAAGATCATCTAGGCAGAAAATCAATAAGGAAACTGTGTTGGGACGCCTGGGTGGCTCAGTCGGTTAAGCATCTGCCTTTGGCTCAGTCATGAACCCAGGGGCCTGGGATGGAGTCCCACATTGGGTTCCTTGCTCAGCGGGGAGCCTGTTTGTCCCTCTACCTTCCACAACCCCTGCTTGTGCACTCGCTCTTGCTCCCTGACAAATAAAGAAAGAAAGAAAGGAAACGGTGTCTTTGAATGACATATTAGACCAGATGGACATAACATATATACAGAACATTTCATCTGGAAACAACAGAATACACATTCTTTTCAAGGGCACATGGAACATTCTCCAAGATAGATCACATGATAGGCCACAAAACATGCCTCGGGGCGCCTGGGTGGCTCAGTCACTGGGCATCTGCCTTTGGCTTGGGTCATGATCCCAGGGTCCTGGAATCGAGCCCCGCATCAGGCTCCCTGCTTGGCGGGAAGCCTGCATCTCCCTCTCCCACTCCCCCTGCTTGTGTTCCCTCTCTCGCTGTGTCTCTCTCTGTCAAATAAATAAATAAAAATCTTAAAAAAAAAGCCTCATTAAATTTAAGAAGATTGAAATCATACCATGCATCTTTTTACCAGAACTCCATTAAACTAGAAACAAATCTAGAAAAACAACTCTAGAAAAAATCTAGAAAAAACACAAGCACATGGAAGCTAAACAACATGATATTAAACACCAATAGGCCAATGAAATAATCAAAGAAAAAATAAAAGAAAAAAATTAATGGAGACTAATGAAAATGAAAACACAATGTCTAAAATCTTTGGGATGCAGTTAAAGCAGTTCTAAGAGGGAAATATATAGTGATACAGGTCCTACCTCAAGAAACAAACAAAAAATATTTAAATAAACAATCTAACCTTATACCTAAAAGAACTAGAAAATGAACAACCAAAGCCCAAGGTGAATAGAAGGAAATAATAAAGATCAGAGCAGAAATAAATGACATAGAGACTAAAAAGAGAAAAAAAAAAAGAAAAAAATTAATGAAACCAAGAGCTGGTTCTTTGAAAAGGTAAACAAAATTGATAAACCCTTAGCCAGACTCATCAAGACAAAAGGAGAAAGGACCCAAATAAATAAAATCAGAAACAAGACAGGGGGAAGTAACAACTTACACTTCAGAAATACAAAGGATTAAGGGAATACTACAAAAAATTATATGCCAACAAATTGGACAATGTAGAAGAAATGGAAAAATCCTAGAAACATACTATCTTCCAAGACTGAATCAGGAAGAAATAGAAAATCTGAACAGACCAATTACTACTAACAAAATTGAATCAGTAATCAAAAAATTACCCCAAAATTAAAGTCCAGAACCGATGGATTCACAGGTGAATTCTACCATTTACCTTCAAACTATTCCAAAAAATAGAAGAGAAAAGAAAGCTTCTAAATACATTTTATGAAGTCAGCATTACTCTAATATCAAAACTAGACAAAGATAACACAAAAAATAAAACTAGCCCAGTATCCTTGATGCACATAGATGCAACATTCTCAATAAAATATTAGCAAACCATTCAACAATACATTGAAAGGACCATTCACCATGATCAAGTGGGTTTATTCTGAGGATGTAAGGATGGTTTGTATTTGCAAATCAATCAACACAATACACCACATCAACAAAACAAAGGATAAAAATCATATGATCATCTCAATAGGTGTAGAAAAAGCATGTGACAAAATGTAACATCGTTCATGATAAAAACTCTCAACAAAGTGGGTTTAGAGAGAACATACCTCAACATAATAAAGGCTATATATGAAAAATCCACGGCTAACATCATACTGAATGGTGAAAACCTGAGAGCTTTCCCTCTAAGATCAGGAACAAGACAAGGATGTCCACTCTCACCATTTTTATTCTACATAGTACTGGAAAACCTAGCCACAGCAATCAGAAAAGAAGAAATAAGAGGCATCCATATTGGTAAAGAAGTTAAACTTAATATTTGCAGATGATGTAATACTATACATAGAAAACCCTACAGACTCCACTAAAAAACTACTAGAAGCAACATATGAATTCACTAAAGTTGCAGGATACAAAATTAATACCCAGAAATTGGTAGTGTTTCTGTACACTAAGTAGCAGAAAGAGAAATTAAGAAAACAATTCCATTTACAATTGCACCAAAAAGAATAAAATACCTGGGAATAAACTAAAACAAGGAGGTGAAAGACCTGTACTCTGAAAACTGTACAAAACTGATAAAAGAAATTGAAGATGACATAAACAAATGAAAAATATTTCATGCTCATGGACTGGAAGAATTAATGTTGTTAAAATGTCCATACTACTCAAAGCAGGCTATAGATTCAATGCAATCCCTATCAAAATGCCAACATCATTTTTCACAAAACTAGAACAAATAATCCCCAAATTTGTATGGAACCACAAAAGACCCTGAAGAGCCAAAGCAATTTTGACAAAGAAAAAGCTGGAGGTATCACAATTCCAGATTTCAAGATATACAACAAAGCTGCAGTAATCAAAACAGTATGGTACTGGCACAGAAATAAACATGTAGATCAATGGAAAGCCCAGAAATAAACCCATGCCTATATAGTCAATTAACCTATGACAAAAGAGGCAATAATATACAATGTGGAAAAGACAGTCTCTTCAATAAATGGTGTTGGGAAAACTGGACAGCTACATGCAAAAGGATGAAATTGGATCACCGTCTAACACCATACACAAAAATAAACTCAAAATGGATTAAAGACCTGAAACTATTAAAATCCTAGTAGAGAACACTGGCAGTGATTTCTCTGACATCGGCTATAACACTGTTTTTCTAGATATGCCTTCTAAGGCAAGGGAAACAAAAGCAAAAAATAAACTTGGGACTATGCCAAAATAAAATCTTCTGCACAGCAAAGAAAGCCATCAACAAAACAAAAAGGTAACCTACTGAATGGGAGAAAATATTTGCAAATGATATATCTGATAAGGGGTTAATATCCAAAATATATAAAGAACTTATAAAATTCAATACCAAAAAACCCCAAATAATCCAATTAAAAAAATGGGCAGTAGACTCCAGGAGACCTTTTTTTCCAAAGAAAACATAGAGATGGCAATAGCCACATGAAAACATTGAAAAGATACTCAACATCATTAATCATCAGGGAAATGCAAATCAAAACCACAATGAGATATCACATTACACGTGTCAGAAAAAAGACAAGAAATAAGTGTTGGTGAGGATGTGGACGAAAAGGAATGCTTGTGCACTGTGGTGGGAATGTGACTTGGTACAACCACTGCAGAAAACAGTATGGAGGTTCCCCAAAAAATTAAAAATAGAAATACCATATGATCCAATAATTTTATTACTGGGTATTTACCCAAAAAAAACAAACACTAATTCAAAAAGATACATGTACCCCTATGTTTATTGCCACATTATTTACAGTAGCCAAGATATGGAAGAAGCCTCTTTCTATATGTACCACATCTTCTTTATCCATTTGTCCATCCATATATATATGTGTATATATATATACATACATACATACATGTATATATTCCAATATATATATATTCAAATATATACATGGATATATACACAGAATTCCATGTATATATCCATGTATATATACAATGGAATATTATGCTGCCATAAAATGGAGATCATGCCATTTGCGACAATATAGATGGGCCTAGAGGGTATTATGCTAATGAAATAAATCAGACTGAGAAAGACAAATACCATATGATTTCATTCATATGTGGGATGTAAAAACCCAAACGAATAAACAAACGAATAAACATGAACTGGTCCTCAGTAAAACAGAAAACTGGGAAGTTTGCCATTGATAGATCCCACCGCCCTCATTCCGATACTTCATTTGGGTCCCCATTTGCTCTCAAGAGACTTTTAGTCACTTCTTTCAGCTGTTAATTTGTATGTTAGCCAAACATGTAACACAGAACACAGAAAGTTTTATCTTGGGGATAAGGGGACCATCTTCTTTTATCTCTCATAGACCTATGGGATGTCAAACTCTCAGCCTCACAGTGAGTGGAGTAGTGATGTGGGTGAGGAGGCCCTAGCCAAGTCAAGACTGGGTAGTGAGTGCAAGAAGGGAGGCCCTTCCTTCCCTATCCCATTGCTCAGTGGTCTAGAGGAATAAGCAAGCTGGTTAGAGAGCTATCTTGTTTTTCTATTTAGTCCACTGAGGTTCCTTAACTTTATCCATTGCTTCTTCTTTTTCTTACAGCTATCTTCTTTTGATTTGCTATCTTCTCTTTCTTACAGCTTGTTCAGAGATTTTTTTTTTTTTTGAGAGAGAGGGATAGAGAAAGCATGAGCGGGTGGGGGGGGAGGGAGAGAGTATCTTAAGTAGGCTCCATGCTCAGTGCAGAGCCCCACGTGGGGCTCGATCTCACGACCCTGAGATCATGACCTGAGCTGAAATCAAGAGTCAGATGCTTAACCAACTGAGCCACCCAGGCACCCCAGAGATTTTTAATTATAAGGCAAGTAGGAGTAGAGGAATTAGTTTCTTTCTTGAAGTAATCGTTGGTGATCCAGACACTGCTTGACTGCTGCGGTGGGCATCTGTAGTTTTTACCATCCAGTACTTCCTAGTAACAGAATGATTCTCCCTCAGAAAACACTCTGACCCTACTCTCTTCCATGTTTCAGATGGAGTGACTCCTACTGGCTCAGGGTGAGCATGCAACACAGACTAGGTCAATCAGAATATCATAATCTCCTGGCCAGGGTGATTGACTGAAGACTGGTCACATGACCCAGTCAGTGCTAGGCTTGTGCTAGGACCCCTGGGAAAGTTGCATACTTTTTTTTTTCTCCCCTTCTGGGACTTTTTGGCAATAAGGAGGAGTTTGGCCTAGATATCTAGTAATCACCTTGTGGAGCCTGAAGATGAAGCCAATGACCTGGAAAGACAGAGCTGAGAGATAAAAAGAAGCCAAGCCTTGATGACATCTTTTGAGATCTTGCATCCAGTTGTGTCTGAGAGCCTCCTCTACTAGATTTTAGTCATATAAATCAATAGGTGATTTTCATGCTTCAGCCACTTAAAAAAAAATTTCTTTGACTGAGTCCTTACTATCATTTCACCATCTCTCTGTGACTTTGGGAAAACTGTGCAATCTCTCCAGGCCTCAATTTTTTTTATCCATTTATTCAATATATAAAACTTTAGTACACACCAACAAACATCACTCATTCACTATGCTCAGAACATTTATGAACAGAAAAGGGCAGGATGTGTGATTCCCTCCCAGCTTCAGTTTCTATGTGTCACACTGATTTGGGTCATGTGCCCATCCTTGGATCAATCACTATGGCCAGGAGAATCTGATGCTCTAATTGGCCAAGTCAGATTGTGTGATTTCTTTGGGTCCTTTTAATTCTATCGTTTTAAGTTTGTAAATAAACTGACTTTCAAGTTTAACAAGAATCCATTTTAACATCACAAGGAAAGTCTATACAATCTAAAATGGCCAGGCACTCTGGAGGACTCACATTTCTTTGGCACCCTGAAAATACAGATGCCTATGGACAAGGTCTTATTCTGATGAAGTTATTCAGTCTTTTGCTGACACTTAGAAAATGTTAAGTAATCATTCACTAACTTTTAGGGACTCTATTGTGGGTGGTGCGGTAATTTTATTGATAACTATCTCCTGTTCCTCATTTCTCCCATAACTTGTTACTTGCAAAAAAAGGAGGCACACAATGTCCTAGTCATATTAAATGTCCTTTTAAAAAATAATATTTTAGTGAGCAGAAGGAGAGAAGTGAGGGGCTTCTTAATTGAAAGCAATTTTACGTTGCTAAATTTCACCAGATAATGGAATATTCTAAATTGGCTACAGTGGTGAAAAGTAGAACAACTCTATGAAAACTTGCATACTGTTTCCAAGCAGATCAGAAATATCTTGAACCTCATAAGACCTTGAAAAGATTTATTTTTTATATAAGAAGTAAAAAAATGTTGAAAGTCATTCCTAATGAAAATCAATCTTTTTTTTCTATTATGCATTGATGAAAGAAGTTCATGATTATTAAAACGACTGAAGTCTGAATTCTTTTTAATGAATATTACATTTCTACCCATTAATAGGAAGCACTGCAGCCAGCCAGACTCGAACCCAGTTTTCACTCCCTGTAGGGTTTCCATCAGGGGTTCTAGAAGTCAAGTCCTCTGAGCCTGTCTGTAGGTAGTGTTGTAGAATGAGTGCTTCACTAGTCAAATGGAATGCCAGGCAAAATAAAAGCAAGAAATGGGCTTCAGATCCAAATAGACATGCTAAAAGTGAGCAAATAGAGTGATTATTCTAACACAGGGATGATCATGGCTTTAACTAATTGGAAGAAGAGTCATCCTGTGATGGCATTTTCTGCCTCCTTATCTGTTCTCCACATGCAGCATTTGGGCATTCAATTATTGTCTTCATTTTCTCAATTGCTTCCTTACTCATGGTGCTCCCCACCTCAATGAGCAACATGACCTCCTTATTAACTCTTAAACCAGAAGCCAGTTGCCATTTTTGCTTCCTCTTCTCTCTTCTCTTCAACCATCCCCTTCTGCTCTATCTCCAAGACTTGTCTAACTTTCTTCTCAAGTATCTCTTGAATCCTCCCATTTTGAATCCAACCATTTTGCTATTTCCTTGGCTCAGGGAATTAGCCATAGAATACTTTCATAGTTTTGTATACTGTTTTGAGTGTTTTTTATTTTTTCATTTTATTACAGAGCAAAGAAAACCCATTAAACACACACACACACAAAAATACAGAGGAAAAGAAAATTATAATAGCTACAATCTCAACCACATTTCAGTTTCTTATTAAAAAGGAATTAGAAATGAGACTATAAAAAGCAACAAAATTGCATAAAGTTACATCAACTTTGCAATACCATCTCATAGTGTTCCAAAATTTGAAATATTGGGGTATTTATTTTTAACTAAAGAGTAATTTCAGTAATTATCATGCACCACCTTTTAGAGTATTCAGTACATGGCAAGTGCTAAGTCAAAACTTGTTCAACTGAAACTCAAATGATGAAAATATTATCATCAGAAGTGAGCATGTGATGGGAAAGAATACATTGATGGGCCCTTAGGGGTCAGTGGACTCTAATTTAGAGGGTTAAGAGCTACTTCTAACATTTGTGGAGCCCTGGAGAAGAGTACAATGGGGGCCAGGACAACACAAGTCTAAATATTTTAGTTTTAAGTCAAGTTAACAAACGTAAAATTTTTTCTTCTTTTCCTGAAAAATATTCCTTCATTATAACTTGGAAGGCCAGATTTGAATTTAGAATTCTTGAACTCTTCAGACGTCTGCTCTAGAATATGATGGTGCTGGGAACACCCATGGATTGCCAGCTTTGTCTCCCCACAGTGGCTGTGGGGCACTTAGTTGCCTAGGGCTGGGCACACTGGCACTGTGGTCTGTCCATGGGGGGATGGGCCCAAAGAAGCTCACACATGCCCTGGAAGTGGATTTACTCTTTTGTTGTGGTGTGGTTTACACATATAATTTTATTAATCACTTCTTCCTCTCAAAAACTAACATATCTGAGATTTTTATCAACTTGTATAGGATTCTTTCACATTTTGTTTCTTTGTTTACTTCTAGGAGAAAACTTTCATGTTCTATTGTTTCCTGCATCTGCATTGGACGATAAAACTGAAATCAGTCAGTGGTTCAGAGACATATCCTCTTATGAGATCTGCATCTATTAACCATTGCTGAGAAACAGTCTGCTACAGACTCTAGTGGCTCAAACAACGATTGATTTTTTTCTCACAATTCTATGGGTTGGCTGTGTGGTTCCACTGCTGGTTTTGCCTGAGCTTGTTCACATGGCTATATTCACCTGGAGGGCTGACTGAGCTGGATGGTCCAACATGGTGTCACTCTCATGCCTGGCTATTGGTGCTGGCTGCAGACAAAGGCACCCAGTTCTCCTTCCACATGGCCTCTTATCCTCCACTAGGCTGGATGGACTTTCTTCTGTGGCTAGGTCAGGGCAGTAGTCCAAGAGGGCAAAAGCAGAAGCTGCAAAGTATCCTAAACCCAGGCTCTAGAATTCTCATACCATCACTTCTGATGCATTTAATTTATTGATCAAAGTAAGACACAAGGCCAGCCCAGATTTAAGGGGTGGGGAAATATGCTTCACCTTCATATGGGAGTAGTTAGAAAATACCGTGGCCATGTTTTTCCAGTCTGCCATAGAATCTTAGTTTCTTTCTTGTTTACCTGAAGAGTAGGTTATTAAAAATTATCATTTCGATGGTTTTAGCAAATCACCTTCCCATCTTCATTCTATTCTGTCTTCCTAAATTTAAGATAATTCATTCCAGATGTCAATGGTGGATGATGCAGCCAAATTATGATTTTATACTTATAAAACAATAAAGAATTCTAAGTTTCTAAGATTTTTTAAATTGGAATTTCACCTATAAAGTTATGCCATGAAAAAAAGGTAGAAAATAATTTGCAGCAATAAAACAAATATACCTAAAATAAATAGAGGTTAAGCTGACAACAGAACATCTTATTTCAAGTAATTTCTTAAAAATGATTCCTTGCAGAAGAGGAAACAGAAAAAGGCAGGAACTTGGTTCTCTACAGAAGGAATAGTGGAATTGATAACATATTTAATATTACTACTAATAAAAGAAATGTAAATTAAAATAGGATAGATTTTTTCTTCACTGATTGAAATGGCAAAATTAAATATATAGAAATGCCTAGTATTGGTGGAGTTTGTACTAAAACGGGCACTCTTATGTACTTGCTGGAGGAGAATCTGGCATACGTACCAAGAACTTTAGATTCTATAATCCATTAATTCCAACTCTAGGCGTTTATAAGATCACTATGAGATAAATGCAAAAATACTGATATATGAGGATATTTGGAAGAGAAAAAAAGAAATAATTTATATGCCTCCAATAAATTGTAATATATCCTGTTGATAAAATGTTATGAGGTCATAAAATGTCATGCCACAGGAAAAACTTTAATATGGAAAAATGGTCATTGATAAAATGCTAACTGGAAGTTTAATATAAAAAACTATATATAACTATTTTCCATTTTAATATACATGCTAATTGTTCTCTGCTTGCCAGCTTCCCATGAGATTGATTCTCCATTCTTGACTGTGTGCCCTGAGAGGCTAACTCTTAGGGATAGTATTTGGGGAGCTTCTTCATCAGAGGTCTTAGAATTAGTTTTGGCCCATGGAAGGCACTAGGTATAATATTGGAGGGTTGGCAAAGAAAGTGATCTGGTGTTTGATTTCTTCCCCCTTTGGTACCAAATCTATGGCTCTCCATGACTATAGCTCCTGCCAGGTAGCTGTATTTTTCTCCCGTGGCCTTTGGCTAAGGGATGGTAATAGTTTCCCATTCTTGCTATTCTCTGTGTGCCTCACAATGCCCTGTCTAATCCCTTAACTGTGCCCACACTTCTGAAAGCAGTCTTTTCCTTAAGTCTCTTTATTTCAATCCTCCTTCTTAGAATTCAATTTTCTACCTAGTCTCTGCCTGACACACCATTCATATATAACCATAAAAAATACATAGGTCTTGAAAACATTAACAGGAGTTTCCGCCCCACCCCGGATGATCATACTTATGGTTGACTTTCATTTTCTTCTATACAATTTTTGTGTTTTTGCATTTTTAAAGATAAGAATACATTATAGTACATTATTAAAAAAACAAGGCAAAGATTATTAAAAAGTGACTCTTTTAGATGAAACTGAGCTAATGTACATTTTAGTATTGTTTATACCACACTAACACTTTGCAGATGTCACTGGAGTTGGAAATACATTGTATCATTTGTTCTTCCTACTCTGTGAGCCGACTGGGGAGCCATTAGCATCCTGATTTTATCTGAGGAAGTGGAGGTTTAGAGAAGGAAAAGGATTTGCCCAAACTTCACAGCTAGTAACAGAAACCCGATCTTCTAACTCATGTTCAGTTCTTTCTACAATGTAGATGTTGTGTAGGTCTAAGTTGTGGGGTGTACCATTATTACAGACGCTGCTGATGTTTGAGCTTATATCTGTTTGATTTCACTTAGAAAGTCATCATGCCTATTTAAATTAAGGCATTTGCCTATCATAAAAATAAACATGCTTGTTTGGAAAATGCAGACATAGTTAATGCATTAAAAGAAGTCTATCCCAAATGATACTATTAGAATATGATTATTCTTATTTCTTTTTGTGTTTTGTAGAGAGAATATTTCTTCCTTATTACCTAGTATATATCTAATAAGGATAGATTTACCAGATCACCACAAAAAGATTGTCCAATTGTTTATGTTCTTTACTTATTTCAAGTCTTTTTTCTGACTCTTTCACAATGCCCTACTCTTCCCTGAAGTTTTATTTCATTTTCTGTCATAACCTACCTTTGATTTTATTTTCCTCATTCATTCCCAGTTGTTTTATGGACCCATCTATATGGGTGCTTTGTCAGTATCTACACTAAAGGAACATAAATAGGGAAGTCCAAATGAGAATATATTAATAAGCCAATAGCAATCTACTCCCACCAGGGAAAAATTACTCAAATCCCAAATCCTACTTTTCCAAGGCTTATAGGGGTCCTCTGATCCATTCTTGAAATTAGCAATTCAAATCTTCATTTCATGTATCCAAACTCCAGGGTCTTTGTGCATGTAAAATTCCAATTAAATTTAATGCTATCTTTGTGTATAAAATATGTGGTGTTTGACATTTATGTGCGATTGAGAGTAGTGTCATGTCTGGAGCTTTATTTCAGTGGCTGAGACTGCTTTATTTCTTTTGATTTCTGGATCATTTTGCTGCATTTCAATAGCCACTATTGTGGCTCTACTTGAAAAATGTTCATTTTGTACTTTTTAAAGTCGATGCAATTCTGCATGGCTGAATGCACACTATTTCCAAGACTAGTGCTTTTTGTGAGTAGCATGGCTTTTGTTTCCTTCTTGGAGTCCTTCACCACTTTCTTCTACTCCACAAATAGTTCTTGCTGCTTGCCTTTAAGTAGGCTATGTTCTTTAAAAAATCTTTTCTGAAATCTTGTTCATCCCATTCAATACCATTTCACTTCAAATATTCAAAACTTTTTCCTTCTGGAAAATAAATAACCTCTAACTTAGGAGTTTTAACCAGTTTCTCCATAAAAGATATATTTTAGGTTAGAGAACATTCTGATCTGAGTACCTTGGATCGTCAAGTACAATGACACAGTGGATGACATTATTCTGTGATTTTGTGCCCACTTAAGTTCTCTATCAACCGTCTGTGAAGAGTCCATAAGAATGACATGTTGGATCCAACAGTTTGCTCCTTCTGTCCTCTCTGTGTGTTTATGAATTAAGGTAAATGGCATAGGACAACTGAATTCTTCTTGCCACAAGAGAGCAAGCAGAGGGCCATGTAACACATGATTAATTCAGGGTATCCTTTTCCCCCCATGACAGGAGGTGGGAAACTTCCAAAAGTACATGAAAGAGGCAGATCCCAACTGTGGGAGGAAGGTAATAACTAACTACCTGCAGTACTTTCAGAATTAAGCATGTTAAGTTTGTGTGTGCTTAAGTTGTTACAATTTTAGTGCAACGGAGAATTTGAAATTTGTTTCTGAATGATTAGGTTTACCTAAGTAGGAAAGCACAGTATTTAGCGCCACAGTCCTTTCCACAGATTTGCACACGGTGGTTTCATGGAGTCCATATGGAACAATAGAAAGAACACTGATACTGGAATTAGAGGATCTGCACTCTAGGGTGGACTTGTGAATTTGGGCAAGTGTTAACCTCTCTGGTCTTTAGTGTATTCACCTGCAAAATGGGAATAACTGCCTTTGAACTACCTACATAGATGAGATATTATATGGTAAGTGTGCTTAAAAAATTGCCACATGCTGTACAAATGTAAAGGATAATTATTTCAGTGGGCATCAATGTCATTGCTATTGCTGTAACTAATACACTGTTAATCCTCAAATCTTTATTGCCAACCCCAGCATTTCTCCTAAGCTCAGATCCATATTTTCAAGTATCTGCTGAATATGTTTTTGAATGTAACTAAAGGCACATTCAATTTGATATACTTTAAATGATACTTACCTTTGAAGTTGCTCTTTCTCCTGCATTTTGACACTGCTATATTCCTCATCACTTAAGACAGAAATCTGGGAAGTATTCCCCACTCTTTCATCATTCATTATCTTATAAAGAGTAGGACCCATTTATCTGCCTCTGCAACATCACTTAACTCCACCTGTTCTTCTCCATAACCATCTGAGTCCAAGCTTAGCCCTTTTGTCATTGTGGAAGAAACAGACTTGGTTTAGAATGGAATTATGCATTAAAGTTTTTTTTTCCTCAAAATATGTCTATAGAGAAAAGCCAACAACAAAGATCAACACTTTCGAATTCATGGCTCTTATGTAGGAGGAGTTTCAGAAAGAAGTCAGTGTACATTACAATTTCAATGAGAAAACTCAGTTTTCTACAACATAATGTAGCAAGTGCAAATTGCTATAAACAAACATATAGTGAGTAAAATACATCTAATCACAAACATGCAAAACCAACTTGTAGTAACAGAATTAAGGATTATATTAAGGAGAAAACTATGAATCTTAGTGACTAGAAAGCAAAATATTAAAGGAAACCCTTGCCCCCTTTTAGTAAACTGGCCAGAATCTCAATTTTATAACAATATATGGAGTACTATAGGTTTAATTTTGTTCACCGCAGCTGACTAATTCTCTTTATTTATTATACTTTTGTGGTAATGGATTTACAAATATTTTTCAACTTTCTTCTATATTTTTAATAACAAATCATGACTAGCTCAGTGCTTTGCAGTCTCAAGGGCTCTTATGCCAAAAACGTTCCTTCCTGTTGAGACTTCTCATAAAATGCCATGATGATATGTGCTCTGTGGTTTCAACTGCAATTTTAATTATGTTTGAATCAAAATTTGGGTTGTCTTATGATTTTCTAATTTCATATGATCTTTCACTGGACTATTTATTTATTTATTTAAAGATTTAATTTATTTATTTGACAGAAAGAGACACAGCAAGAGAAGGAACACAAGCAGGGGGAGTGGGAGAGGGAGAAGCAGGCCTCCTGCAGAGCGGGAAGCCTGATGCAGGGCTCGATCCCAGGACCCTGGGACCATGAAATGAGCCGAAAGCAGACGCTTAACGACTGAGCCACCCAGGCGCCCCTCACTGGTCTATTTAAATAGCCTTCTTACTGGTTTCCTCATCCTTAGCTTCATCTTCCTCCAATTAATTTGTCATATTGACACCAATGATCTTTTAAAAATGCAAATGTAGGGCACCTGGGTGGCTCAGCTGGTTAAGCTTCAGACTCTTGATTTCAGCTCAGGTTATGATCTCAGGGTCGTGAGATGGAGCCCTGTGTTGGGCTCTGCGCTCAGTGTGGAGTCTGCTTGGGATTCTCTCTGCCCCTCCCCCTGCTCATGCACTCTCTCTCTCTTAAATAAATAAATAAATAAATAAATAAAATCTTTAAAAATGAAAATGTAAGCAAGTCCCTTTCCTGTTCCAAAAACTTTATTGGGATTCGGAATCCTACAAAATGCAAATAAAAAACCTCAGCATGGTATACAAGTTCCTTTATGATCTTGCCTCTCTTGTGTCATATTTGTTCATGTTCTTCCCTATCACTTTATGCCTTGGATATCTCATATTCCAGCCTTTAAGCTACATATCTGGATACACCATGTGGATTCATATCTGTACCCTCACCTTGAATTCCCTCTCTCACTACCTTTTCTTCTCTTTCCCATCCTGGAGAAATCCTGCTGCATTCTATTTTCTTTGTTTCCTTTTTTGTATCTTTTTAAGCTTCCAATCTGAAATCATTTAAGGTAAATGGCCTAGGCCATTTAAAATAAAAAGTTACAAAATAAAATATTACCAAAAAATCTCCGTACGCTTTTCACCCAGATTCTGCTGGCTTCTAAGTGCTATTCAATTATACTAGGATAAGTATGCTAATAAAGCTTATCCCAACCATTTCCTATCAAAGCATCCAGGTGACACCAATTTCCAAACATTTCTGGTTAAATAAGTACCTCAAGAAGAGGAGTAGGTCTGTTTTTCTGTATTTACTGAAATGGAAGAGCTACTGTTTTGGTTTGGTTTTTTTCCTTTGGGAAGGCAAAAAACCACAAAGGTAATCAGATATGAAACTGGTTCCTCCTGCCTTTTCTTGGTACTTCAAAAAATTGAACTACAGTGAATTCTGAGAATACTGTTACTCATCAAGAGGAGTGAAGAAAATTGCAAAGCTGTGTGCCACAGCCATTATACCACCTGTCTTGTACTCTGACTACCTAAGAAAAAGGGAAAAATAGACTGGGCATTTCCAGGGAGAACCAGGCTGTAATTAACCATAGTGAGTCTTCTCTCCACCAAGACAGACCTATTCCGGTTCTTAAGTTTGGGTTCAGTTACTTCTTTGCCTCTTCTGCTCTTTGTATCAAACTACACATCATACTCTCTTCCTATCATTATTTGTCTCCACTAGACTCTGATCTCTTCAGAAAGGAGGGGCAAGTTTTGGTCATTTTTCTTTTTGGCAGCACTTATTATAGTGCCTGGCAAAGAATAGGAATGTGAAGGTGTTTGTTGACTGATTGACCGATGAACTAAATTAATGAAGTGCAGCAGAAATTAATAAAGGCGACCTTGAGGTTTGTGAAGTATCTTTAGAAGGGACATCTTGGCATTAAAAAAAAGTACTATCCTTGTGACAACTCTTGGTAGGATACGTTTTATTGTTCTAAATCATCTTAGCTGCCATAACGAATTATAAGACTTTTAAAGAACTACTGAGATGTTTTTGAACTCAGCAAAGTTATGAGAAGAGGTAGCATTCAAGAGACCACCTGCCACCCCTCATGTATCCTGAAATGTCGGTGGTTGTATCTCAAAGACCCTGGCAGCATCCCCCCCTATGAACTTCAGGACTTGACCTACAGGTGTGTTTTTTCTATGATTCCTAAAGGAGTCTTTCCATTTAAGAGACTGTAACTAATCCCAATTTTTTGACCAAAGAAGCAGCCCTAAAACTTTTCATTAAAATAACAACCAGTAAGTCAGAAAGGAGGTGTTTTTGTTTTTGTTTTTGTTTTTTAACAGAGTAAGCTTTAAAAGATGGATGTGAGAAGCAATGTCTTTCCTTCTCCATCAACTCTTTAGGAATCTAAGCATCAAGGCAGACATCCTTCTTCTTTTTTTTTTTGAAGAATTTTTTATTTATTCATTTGAGACAGAGAGATACGGAGAGAGAGAGAGCATGATCAGGGAGAGAGGCAGAGGAAGAGGGAGAAGCAGAATCCCCGCTGAGCAGGGAGCCCGATGTGAGGCTTGATCCCAGGACCTGGAGATCATGACCCGAACCGAAGGCAGATGCTCAACCATCTAAGCCACCCAGGCACCCTAGGCAGACACCCTTCTTACTAGGTTGTCCTTTTAAGTGGCTCTTGTCTGAGTCCTCTTAAGTTGCCTAGCTATGTATTGGCCACTGGTGGTTTATTCACTCTCCACAGGTTAAGCCTCAGTGTCTCCTGAGGAGCTTGTTAAAAATACAGATGTCAAGGCTCTTGCTTACGATGACAAAGGGATGCCCTGAGATGGACATTTCAATGTTTCTGCACTTCAAACAGAGTTTCTGATTCTTTCCATTATTCTAAAAAGAAAAAGAAAAAAAGTATCTTAGGATGGCTTGCCAAACTAAATCTCTGTGCTTATTATTTCTAATCAATAAAATAAGCTACTTTTCTAATTGAACTTTCTTTTGGCATCTCTTTCCTTTAACTTACTTTCTCAGTAAGAGCGACTCAACTTGTGTTCAGTAAGTGTAACTCAATTTGTGTTGTTTTTGTTTATTTGATTAACACTATGTTGTTATTGACATCTGATTTTTGGTTTTACTATAAGGCCTATGGTCTTTGGAGACAGATAAAACAAAAGAAGAAATAAACTATTGGGACTACACCATACTAAAAAGCTTTTGCATAGCAAAGGAAACCATCAATAAAGTTAAAAGGCAACATATTGAATGAGAGAAGATATATTCCATAAGGAGTTAATATCCAAAATATACAAAGAACTCAGACAACTCAACACTAAAAATCAAATAATCCAATTAAAAAATGGGCAGAGGGGCGCTTGGGTGGCTCAGTCAGTTAAGCATCTGCCATTGGCTCAGGTCATGATCCTAGAGTCCTGGAATCGAGCTCCAGGTCAGGCTCTAAGCTCAGCGAGGAGCCTGCTTCTCCCACTCCCTCTGTCCCTCCCAACTCATGCTTTCTCTCTCCCACTCTATCTCAAATAAATAAATAAAATCTTTAAAAAACATAAAAATACTAAAAAATTAAAAATGGGCAGAAAGCCTGAATATTTTTCTAAAGAAGGAATACAGATGGCCAACAGAAACATGAAAAGATGCTCAACATCAATAATCATCAGGGAAATGCAAATCAAAACCACAATGAGATATCACCTTATACATGTCAGAATCGCTAAAATAAAAAACACAAGAAATAACAAGTGTTGATGAGGATGAAGAGAAAAAGGAACCCTGGTGCACTGTTGGTGGGAATGCAAATTGGTGCAGCCATTCTGGAAAACAGTATGGAGGTTCTTCAAAAAATTAAAAATAGAAATACCATACAATCCAGTAATTCTACTTCTGGTTATTTATCTGAAGAAAATGGAAACACTAATTCAAAAAGATATGTGCATCCCTATGTTTGTTGCAGCAATATTTACAATAGCCAAGATATAGAAGCAACCCAGTGTCCACTGATAGATGAATGGATAAAGAAGATATGGTAGACACACACACTCACAGGATTATTATTCAGCCTTGAAACAGAATGAAATCTTGGCATTCAGGATGGCATGGATGGAACTAGAGGGTATTATGCCAAATAAAATAAGTCAGACAGAGAAAGACAAATACCGTATTATTTCACTTATATGTGGAATCTAAAAGCAAAACAAACAGTAACAACAACAGCAAAAACGGAAACAGACTCATAAATACAGAGAACTGGTGACTGCCAGAGAGGAGAGGGGTGGAGTGATGGGTGAAAAAGGAATTAAAATGTATAAGCTTTCAGTTATAAAATAAATAAGTCATGGGAATGAAAAGCACAGCATAGGGAATATGGTCAGCAATATTGTAACAATGTATGGTGATTAGCACAGCATAGTATATGGAATTGTCAAATCACTAGGTTGTACACTTGGAAACTAGTATAATATTGTATGTCAACTATACTTCAATAATAAATAGAGTAAGAATAAAACTAATGATGAGGATAAGAGTATTTTATTTCATCAACTGCAAGAGTCACAACTCTCATATTTTAAGGTGCCTGAAACTGAGATGCATCTTTCAGCTGATGGCATTTTATAATCTCTCTTAGAGAGACAGCGGCTGTGACATGGTTAGAATTACCTATACATGCTTTCATAGTGTCAGGATCAAAACTTGCCGAATGGGTGGCAACAACATGGAAGGAAATCCTGGAGACAGAAGAGAAGTTAACTACGAGAAACCAATTGTTATTCTGAGTATTGGCAATATTTCTAGAGCCAGAGTCAAAGAAAACTAACTACATAATTACAAAGCCATGTTAGTGTGATGCTCGGTAAAGGCTTTTCATGATATTATGGGTTATTTTAGGAAAGGCTTCACCACCAGCACTCTTCCCGGCATGGAGGCTATTATGTGGAGTAACTTGGGTATTGATTGATGACTCTAAGTTGAAAAGTGATGAAGAGTAGGACTTTGGGTTTTGAAGTAGTTGTAGGAATACCTTAACCAATTTATTTCACTTACATTTTCCTTTCTATGTATGCACAGAGTTGATTTATGATAAAAGAATCTATGTTTAATTAAGCCAAAAGCATTCTTCCAATAAATAAAATATAAAATTGTAAGTGATAAGAATGCCTTAGGTTATAGTTTAATCAGAAGCATTTCTTTCTTTCTCTCTTAGTGGTAATAATGGAAAATAATGGAGTTTCTTACCACTGATGGACTCTTAGATTCTATGAAATGAATTTACAACAATGTGAGAGCTTACTGCTTGCTTACTACGTGTCAGGCGCTCTTCCATGCATGTCACATATATGAACTCAAATTAATTCTCACAAAACCCAATGAGATAGGTGTTATAGCTATTCTCATTGTACAGAAAAGGAACGAGTCACAGAGGTGTAGCTCTGACTCTTAACGAGTTTCTCGATATGTGACCCAGGACACTTTTTTCTCTGACACTCAGTTCCTCATGTGCAAAGTGGGCATCATAAAGCCCACCTCATGGGGTTGTTGTGAAGATTAAATTAGTTGATTATATTATGATTTTATGTTATATTATGCTACTTAGAGCTTAGGAAGGTCTAAGTAAGACCTCAAGTCCACAAATTATGAATTCCCTTTCTTGGTCATTGTTGGTCACCTACACAACTTCTATTATCCACTTCCTTCATAACAGAACCCTGATTTTGTCCAGATTATCTACCATCTCCCCCAAGTAGCCCTTATGCCTCAGTGGAACCTAACTTATGTGAACTGTAGTATCAACATTTGGTTATTTTAAGCTACTCATGGTAGGTACCATTCTCCTCGCTAATGATGGGTTTAGCTAGAACACAGAGCTAAGCCAGTCAGATCAGGACATTACCCTAGCAGCAAGGAAATGGCATAGGCATTTGACCCAATGGGGCATGAAGAAAAGTTTATGGGTTCTGAGAAAGGTCTTAGAAAAATACATACCTTTTCTTCTGAACATTGTGGGGCCCACAACTGGGCAGCCATTTAGCTACCAGCTGGAGGATGAAGTTGGCACATGGCAAGGGACAGAATTAAGATATCTGCAGAAAAACAGCTGGAGTTACTGGATTAAGTCAACTCTGCGACTCACCTCAATTTTGGATTCCAGTTATTGAGTCAATTCAATTCCTTATTATTTAGACTACCCTGAGTTGAAATTTCTGTTATTTATAGCTAAAAGCATCCTGACAGAATGAATAGCTCCAATTACTTTGCTCTTATTTGTTCCAGGTCCTGTGCTAGGCACTTTGTATACATTATATGCATCCCTGCATCATTATCTTTATTTTAAAGATGACAGAATGGAAGTCAAGGGAACATAAGCAGAAGGTGGCACAGACAAGATGCAAACGCAGCATTCCTTTCTCCTTTTGCTTCAAAATCGATGATCTTAACTGCCATATTCTCCTTAAACTTACATCTGATAGAATTTTACAAACTCCGTTAAAATTTTGTTCATGGTATTCTGTTTTGTGTGAGAAATATTTGCCTTTGCAGAAACTGTTTTTAGTCAAATATTTAACCCAGCTTCATTATATCTGCCTTTATATCTTTCCCCAAAGTCACTGTTTTGTTTTTGTTTTTTTTTTAACTGCAGAGCCATCTGCATTTTATTGCTGGTTGAAGTGATTATATTATGGGCGACAGACTCAAATTCCTCCTGGACCCAGAGAAGTAATGAGTGAAATGATCAGGGATGGCTTGTTTCATTAGCTTCTCCTGCTTTTCACATGCTCTCCCCCCCGCCCCTAGGTACTATTTCAGTGGAAATTCTCATGGAGTGTTTGAGTTGGACTCAAGCAGTTGTCCAGCCCCAGTCATCCATGGGGTTAGAGGTCATTTAGTTGTCATTCACTATTTCTCAACTCCCTGAGACAGAGAGTGGAGTTTCGAGAAGTCAGCTCTTCTTCAACAGGCTTATAAACTATAATTGGTTCCACTAAGATAGAAACATATAGCTATATTTAAAGAATCAATAGTCTCAGTCAATTATTAAAGTAGGTTAATAGCTACCTAGTGTCCAAGGACTAATGCCATGTATGCAGGGATCCATACCCTGCTTTAATTATAATTGGTCTAGGTCCTTAAAGCACAGAGCACTGTCTAGATGAAGTATGTAATAACTCCATAAGGCTGAAAAGTAATGTGTATATACAAGGAGAGTGAGGAAAAAAATCAAGTGATTAAAAGAGAAAAAAATAGCTGATCACAGAAAATATGCTTTCATAGAATTTTAAGGTTGAGAAAGTATCTATTTCTTTTTGTCCCAGTTTAGTGGTATTGGCTGAGTCCCAAGGTTTCAGGATTTCAGGTACCAGAAATTCAGTCAGGTGGGTGGTTAAGGAGACCAGTTTGAAAGGCCCAACAAGAGGCAATTGGTAGGTGTCCAGGCACAGATGTTTATTATGATGATGTGAAGTATGAGAATATGCAATTTGAAGAGAACCGAATGCCACAGTATAGGACATACTAGAAGAGAGTAGAGTCTAGGAATCTGAATTAATGGAGAAGATTGGTGTGGGGTAATAAAGGCCTAGACCCCTTGCCTTAAGGTGAGACAACTCTAAACAACCATTCCAGCTCCAGAACTCCCATGGGGTTGGCCAACATCTTTGTTGTTACTCCATCATAGTTCAACAGTTCTCTGCCCAACTGACTTCTGCTCCTCTTGTAGATTTCAATTACAAGTTTACTCCCTGATAAGCTTTCTGCACAGAAATCATCTTGATCTGTTTTCCAGGTAGCCCAACCCAAGACACCTCTCTTCTACCATTTAGAGAGACAACTGTTCCAGATTTGGTAGCTACAAAATGGCAAAGCCTGCAGCGATATGTGGTGTGAATGACAAATAAACCTTTATTGTATTAAGCCATTGACATTTGGGGTTAATCTGCCATCATAGCCTATCTTTGCATATCTTAACTAATAAATATACTCACAGTGTCATCCATGTCCTTGGTGTTCCTGGTGGGCTCCTGCTAGCTTCATCCAAGTCCCTATCTTCAGGACACTTCCAAGATGGCCCCACTGAGCTTTGCCAGTCCCAGAACAAGAACACAAAGATTAAGTAATAGAGCTTTTATATATGTAACTCTGCCCTGAGACTTAAAATATTTTTGGATGTAAATTTCTCTGAGAGTAAAATCGTTAATCTATTTAATAGATGACACCACTTCAGGGCAATGAAATATAGCTGGACTCTCTTTTCCTGTTCTACACCGTGGGGTTCTCCCAAATCTACTGGGGTAGGGGGACAAGTGGGGAAGTGGGGAAAAATAAGGCAATTGGCCTCCTAATGTCTCATTCTTATGGAGTCTGGCAGTCAGAATTTCTTCCCAAGTCATCGACAAGGAGAACTCTGGTGGTCCATTTGCCTGGGTGTGGCAGAAGACTGTGTAACTCTTTCCCAAGTTTTGCAGTAGGGATGAATTATTGAATTTCTGAGCAGTACAGGTGGGACATTATGACTTTATATATCTAATGTGACCCTTGTATCACATAAAAGACAAATGGAGAAGCACTTATAATTTCATTAGGGTGGTCCAAGGGGATGTACCTTCTCTCCTTTGCCCCAATAAGTACATCCTCACACACAGTCTCCCTTGGCCTTGGTCAAGCCAAGATGCATTCTCTAGAATTCCATTCTTCTCCACTTAAGAAGCACTACTTTTTCCAGTGGAAGTTTTGGCTCTTTGCTCATTCTTATGTTTTGTAAATCCCTGCATTTTAGTCTTTTTCTAGGTGTGAATGATTGCTCCAAAGTGGGCATATTGGGAAATTCAAGCTAATGAGATTCTCTGATTCTCATACAGTCTCTCCACCAGATATATAGCTGGCTTCTATGTGAGTTATTTAAAATCAAGCACATCTTGCCACATGGAGTCATGAAGAAGAGAGTTTTCACATGAATCTGACTTGATTCCTCTCCTTGTGAAATAATAACCAATAAATTATTGGATTATGGGTATTTGACTCCTTCCTGATAACACAGTGAAGGCTCATATTAGGCAAAATGGCCCTGAGTTATGTAAAACAACTGATATAAACCCCAAAGAGATTTGTTATTATTTTTTATGTTCAAATCTTTCCTTTGATGATATTTTGAGAATTCATCCTGTTTCGAAGCAAATATGTACGCCTGAAAGGAAGAAATGGTATTTAGGCTACAAAATCTTCATTTTTCCTTTGTCTTTTTAGTAAATTTAAAAAATAATTATAACTTCTATTTATTGAGCAGCTGTTATGTGCCAGGAAGTTTGTATACACTCTATTATTAAGAACTCACAACAATTCTGTTTTTACAGATGAGAAACACCAGAGGTTAGTTAAATTTCTTAAGATCACTCTATTATTCATAGTACTCAGCAGAGAGAGGATTTAAACCTATGTCTTTCTGATCCACTAACCAATTCTTCTCGCCATTATACCTACTCACTCTCTGTAATGAATAAAAATTCATAGAAATCACTCATCCTCCAGAGATTTCATTATTGATGTCAACATTAAATGGAATGTGAGAAGTACAATTAGAGTTACTCAAACCTGGAGCAACTTATTTTAAAACTATCTTTGGGATGTAATGAGACTGATGTATATGTACAAAAAGGGGTACAGACAAAAATCTGAGAGTCCTATCTGGACAAATAGCATTAATAGCATAATAATCTTCACTTACTGAGCTCTTCTTATGTGCCCGGCACTGTTTTAAAGGGTCCTTATGAATTGTCTAATTTAATTCTCAGGATAACCCTAGCAGATAAAAATTATTATTATCCCCATTTTACAGATGAGAGAACAGAGAGTCAGAGGTTGAATTATTTTGTCCCAAAGTCATATATTAATAAGTGTTAGATCCAGGAATTGAATTTGAGTGGTCTAACTCCAAGAGTGTACCCTTAGTTAGAAGGAGCTTCTGTATAATAACTGTACAAAGGTGTCAAAGACAATTTAAAAGTTGTTGTGGATACACAAGAAAGAAGATTAAGATATTTGTTGGGCAAGCATAAAGAACAAGTAACACCAAGAGAGTCTGAGGATTTTGGATAAGGGTTGACCAGGGATAAATTCCTGGCCAATCTGGAACTGCTTTCTCTTCCTTATACATGAACTGAGTCAAGTCATAGCTCTTTTGAGAATGTTCCTCATATTTGATGTAAAAAAAATACAGGATTAACTATAATCAGACACTCCATTTCCCAAACCAAGATTTTTTTGGAAGGATACATCTGTTATACTTGGTTCCTGATGGTCTGACAACCCCAGAGGCCCCAGGATCACCCTTATAAAGCTGTTTTATATCTTCCTGGGAACTCACAACTGTGAGTCAGGAGTCAGGAGGTTTAATCCTGCTAAAAAAGATGAGTGCTCCTACTAGGGCTTCCCTCCAGAAAAGAGCACTCTAGGTCTTGGGAGGAGGGTTAGGGGAAGGAAATAGGAGGGCTGTATCACTTGTAACATTTTGGCCAATACACTCCAATGGTGGGCTCCTGCTTTTAAAGTCCATACTCAGTGCTGCAGCCAGAGTGTTTCCTAAAATACAATTAGGATCACATTCCTTTCCTGTTTCCAACCTCTCAGCAGCTCACATTTCCCTCTGTAGAGAGTCCAATACCTGAGATGAAATATAAAGCTCCATCTTACCTGATTCTTGCTGACTTCTGCAGGCACGTCTCTCACCTTTCCCCTTCTCACACTCAGCAGTCTGGCCACAGTTCTCTCTCTGGACTTTCCTGGACATGCCTTGCTGTCTTTTGCATCTGGGATTTTGCACTTGTACTTCCTGCATGGAACAATCTTGATAACTCCTAATACATTTTTAAAAGACTAACTTTACCTATGAACTCCTCTGAGAAGCTTTGTCTTCACTTATTCACTCATGCATTCACCAAATATTTATTAAGCACCAACCCCGTGCTAGGAGCTACTGAATGCGGGGGCATGGATTTTGTGCCAGCACCTAAGATGTCTCATAACACCCATACTTAGCTCTATATACTTGTCACATTGTATTGTATTTGCTTTTTATGTAAGATTTCTCCCAATAGGCTGAGAGTAGCATCCGGGAACAATCAATGTCTTATTTATAATTTTGATTTAATACCCAGCTCAATGCTTGACATATAGAGTAGCTGCTACTCAGAAATATTCTAGGATGAATAGATGAATGAACTATTTCTTTTCAAATCCTTTCTTTACTCCTAGAACACAAAACAGTTAAATTTAGTTCACAATTAATCTGAAAATGTCCTTTCTTTCTTTCTTCTTTTTTTTACTTTTTCTCTTTTTTTTCTTTCTTTTTTTTTTTTTTTTTTGCAGCTAGGTTGACAGAATCCCTTCACCTCAGGAGAAGCCTGACAAACTGCCCTGAAGGTAAACCATGGCAGTCTGTCCGGAATCTGTAGCCAGCAATTCCTGAGGTAACCTCTCTAGCTTCAATTGGTTCAAGAGAGAGAAAGCCAAAGCTCCTTACCATGTCCTTAGTCCCTTTTCTTACTGTATCTTGAAAGGGTACTGACAAAGCTAATTTCAGGGTGAGGAAGTATGCAATCGTGCACACACTGAACATAGGGACATGGTTTTCTGTATAGAATCTTTTACGTTTCAGAAGCCTTTTACTCCATTTTGCTAAATATCCATGTGGTTCCCAGGGAGAAAATCTTGATTTACAGCTGGCTTTCAGCTTCTGCCCTGCCTCCTTAGCTGGTCTTGGCATTGACACAGCAAGCATATGGTAAAATTCAATAAATATATGTTGAATTGAATTATCTTAGTGGTAGGGGAAATGAACCCCAGAGAACCCTACAAAGCCACAGTAGTTAGGAGGTTTATTTGTGTTTAATCAGTTTAGAACCCTTGGGACTAGAAACATGATGGATAAAAATTGACCACAGAAATATCTTGTTGTGTTATTTCCCTCATTGTCTTTCTCCTCTTTACCTCTAGCCACACAGACAAATTTTACAAGGTAATAAAATAAAGGTATTTCTATAGGCTACGTGAAAACAATTCGGTTGACCTAGATGTGGGTGGTAGTTTGGGGGCTGATCCAATCGCTAATATATTGCGTACATTGTAGAACCTTAGAATGAATGCTCACAGGATCTTCACTCTGATTCTTAGGGACAGGCAATGGTGTTCAAAGAAACATAAAGGACCAAGGAATCCTATTATAGCTTTTCTTGCTTATTTATCTCCCTGTATTAGCCAATCACTTATGCTGAAAATGATAACCTAGAAGGAAAAGGAAAAACAGGACAACCGACTGTTCCTTTTCTTTTCAGTTTCCTTACTCATCCTTAATCATCTATGAGCCTAAAGTAGAGAGTACTGGAAGAATTATAACAAGAAGTGAGATGAAAACAGTTGAGTTAGTTTTGTGCAGCATTTGCACTGTCCTGGTAAGAATAAAATACAATTGCTTGTATGAGCTACGAAGTACAAATTGTGCAATTTCAGTGACTCCACATATGAACTAAATGCTCTTATATTTGCATTTAAAGCTCACTCAATACAGACAGAAAAGTTCATGTTAATAATTTAAATTTTTAATTTTTCTTGCTGAGAACAAATGAAGCACCAAATAAAAACACATCATGACAAGTAGAGAGAGAAGATATAGAAAAAAGGGAAAGCTTTGTACTTGAGTACTTTTAACTACACTTTTTTGCCTGATTTTTTAAAAAAATATTTATTTTTATTTATTTTTTTTGAGATGGAGAGAGAGTGTGTGAGCATGGGGGGAGGGGCAGAGGGAGAAGGAGAGAGAGTCTCAAGCACACTCTGCACTGAGCACAGAGCCCGATGTGGGGCTCGATCCCACAACCCTGAGATCCTGACCTGAGCAGAAGTCAAGAGTTGGACGTTCAATGGACTGAGCCACTCAGGAGCCCCTGCCTGATTTTTAAATAAGACCCCACATTTTCATTTTGCAAATATGTAGTTGGCCCAGATAACTAGAATGACCATTCAACAAATATTTTCTGAGTGCCCGTTTGTGCCTAGACTTAATAAACAGAGAAGCAGAGCTGAGCCTCTGGAGAGGGTAAGAAGCTGAGCCTGGGATGCACAGGTGACTGTGTTTCAGGTGAAACTCTGGTACAAGTTAGGGAGGGTCCTCATGTTGCCCCTAGGAGACAACGAGGTGAGGCCCCCATGGATACAGCCTGAGCAAGTCTCCATTGTGTTGGTGGAATCTGTGCTGTGTCTCCTAATCTGGGACTGGAATGAAAAACAACTTAGTTGAATAACCAGTGCCTTTCACAGGTTGCCTGGCTTATTATGGGTTCACTCTGCTCCTAATATTGCTTGCATTCTGCTGGAAGATGTGTCAGATGTCCCTATGTTAGTTAAAGGTATTAAGGACTGGGCTATTAGCTCAGCTCAGTCCTCCCTAACGTATCCTTAACAAGGAGCTGATAGAATTAAGCTCTTAATATCAGGCACTTAAAAAGGATGGAACTCTGCCTCCTTGAGTTCTTTCTCCTTTAATCTCCCACCCTTGGTCATGAGGTAAAACAGGCCTAGCTATCTTCCTTCTCTTGGAAAGAAAGTAGCTGGTGATGACTATATCTAGAACTCCTTTTAGATCATGGCTTGACAACTTCTAGACCCCCAACTTCAGCAGCTTTAATTTTAAAACAAAATTAAAGGAGTTGAGATGGGGTTTGAATCTTCAACCAAATAAGGTGAATGTGTCCCCATTCTTATCAGTCTGGTCTTGAGACAGCTTTCTTCTAGGCTATTTCTCTCCTATTGCTCCTTGATGGCCCATATCCCTCCAAGTTGTTGTATCAGATGCAGGAACTTACATTATTTTGGCTTATACACTTTTGAAGTTTGGTCATTGATAGTGTGTGGGGGGGCTACTTTTCATTTGCTCAACTGTTTTGTCCTATTAAAATAACTTTTAGTAACATTAGGGGGTATAACTTTCTTGAGGGCAGGAATTCTTGTTAGAAAAATGCGCCTATGGGGTACCTGGCTGGCTCAGTCGGTTGAGCATCTGACTCTTGATTTCGGCTCAGGTCTTGACCTCAAGGTCGTGAGTTCAAGCTCCGCATTGGGCTCCATCCTGGGCACAGAGCCTACTTAAAAAAAAAAAAGAAAAGAAAGAAAGAAAAAAAAAGAAAAATGTGCTTATTTTTTCTTAGAATGGTACTTGCTTGATATAAACAAACTTGGCATTCGTTTTTGCTTTCCTCATCTCCCAAACTGAGTTAATTGCAAAATGCACTTAAAAACAATAACAACATTGTACAAATGATGTCCCATGGGAGAGTAAGACAGTCAAAGCCTGTCAATAAGCTTTTCCAAAATTCTATTGCTACATTCATTCATTTAGTCACATATTCAATATTTATTGAGGGCTCGCTGCTTGCTGGAAAGTGAGGTGGATACTGGACTTGAATGATGCAAAACAGAATTTCAGTCCTCATGGAGCTCTGCTCATTGTCCAGTGAGAGGCATGTAAAATTTTCAACTGATCATAAATTTAAGTAATTACAAGATGTGCTTAGTATTACAAAGTAAATATATAAAAACCTGCAGTATCATAGAACAGGAGGTCAGGCCTAGTTGGGAGAAGATTGTTCAAGGAAATTTCTCCTAAGGGTGTGATGAGATGAAACGCTAAGCTGTTACAGAGATAGCAACAGCTCTCAACTCTTTCTTTGCACATTTTTGGGCTCATTCTTTCATCATTTTGTTTTCTTACACCAGTTCTTATGGTTGGAGTTGTGGCCAAGGATTCTGGAAAGGAGAAGGTGCAGTGTTGATATTATAGCCTCTCTTCTATACTGATGGGGTTTGAATTTTGCCCTTTTGCGGGGGTATGACTAGAAGGACCTTGCCTTCTCTGCAGAAGTACTGGGTTTGGTGAATACATTAGGAGGCCTTCTCCCTGGGTGTGGCAGATATTGTTACATCAACAGAGGCACTTCTTGCTAAGCCTAGATGAATAATTCTTACAAAATGTCCAGGGTGTTGCTTCCAAATGATTAGAGCTGCAGTGAGGAATGTGGTCTACTTGCTATCCCACATCTTATACTTCTGCCTTAGTTGTTAAGTGGAAGACAACTGATTCTGTCTAGGCCTGGGGCAACTGGATGCTTCTAATGCCAATGGCCTGCCCCTGACTTCTGATACATCTAACCTTCAGGTCAAGGAAATTTCTTCTTCCAGGTTTCTGTAAACCACACTCTGACATACTTCCAGCCTCCAGAGAACACATGCACGAGTTATTAAATTAATAGTATAAATTTCTTAGAATAGTATTTGGCACCTAGCATTTGAAAAATAGATATAAATAAATACTAACTAACAAGCAACAAATAAATATCAGTTTAAACTCTGATCATCATTAGTACCATTATTATAAGAGAAGGGGCATTACTTTCAGGGAGCAGTGAGACTGGGGACTAAAGACAGAAATGCACCCAAGGGAGAATGGCATATTGTCACGTGAGCACAGGCAAGTTTTTCTTAGCAGTATTTTAACCTTGCATTCTGCTTGTCCTTGAAGCCCAGACCTCTCCCCACTTCCTGCCCACACACAAAACCATGGTGTCCTGGATCACCTGGCTTCTTTGCTTTCCTAGTGCCACCAGGAGCTGGGGATACTATGAAAAATTACCATGGTCCCTGTTTTTAAGGAACTCGCATCCTAGTGGAGAGGCAGAGAAGTAAAGAAAGTAAGCGAATAAAGCAGACCCCATTCTTTCCTTCATGGAACTTGCAGTCTGGAAGAGGAACCAGTGTTAAATAATTAAGCACATAATTAAAATTTTACATAAATTCTATGAAGCTAAGTAGCAGGGTTCAAGAGACTGAAATACAGGGAGACCTAATTTAAAACTGGAGCAGCTGGTTAATGAAGACTTCTCTGAGAAACTAGAATTTAAGCTGAAGATGGTCTCATTTTTCCATGAATACTGCTTTGAGGGATGAAGTTTTCTTCATGTATTCAATAGTTTTATCACACATAAAGTCGTGAAAATGCATTCTGACCAACCAGGACAAGTCAGCAGACCCACCTCTTTTTGTCCCTGTCCTGGTACAAGGATAGAAATGTTAAAAACGCTCAAAAGCTCCAAAAAGTATGAACATTTCTATCCTACTTTAACCGTTGTCTTCACATGGAATCAGATTCTTGGGAAAGAACATGGCTTCCCCCTTGCCCCAAACCTATGTCAGGGGTAAACTGCTACTGAATATATTACGTGGACACTGAATGCTCAGCAATGCTCTTGCGGGCAAGGATGGATGGCATATTGTAATCAAAGACGAAAAGATGTGGATTTTCATTTATATTTGAGATATAATTTGGTTTCATGTCAGAGATGTTTGGGCTATCTTTTGGCATAGATGTATGTTATAGTATAAACTTCTATTGGGAATCTACCCAAATCTCCTTCTCTTGGTGAAGGTCTTGTGACCCCTCTTGATCTTATCAACGTCTGGACATAATAGATCCTCAACTAATGCTAGTTTGCTTCTTCTATCTATCTTTTAGTTCCTCCTTATATTCTTTCTGCACATTCCTTTCCCCTGGGTACAATTTATTACTTATAGACCCAGAGAGTGGAAAGGGACCTACAGAGTCATTTAGTCCAAGGGTCTGTAAATTGTATTTTGAGGGTTCCCAGGGATCCATGGAAGACTATCAAGGACATGAGAAGGTAGATGGACTGAGAAGGCTCAACTCCAGATTCCAACACTGCCATTTTGTTCCCTGAGTTCAACCGGAGTTACATATAAACGTGCTTTTTTAAAAAAATCTCCAGTGTAAAAAAATGTTTAGAAACCACGAATAGTTCTAGTCTTTATTTTATAAAAGATGAAACAGCACCAGAGAGTGTAAATAGCTGGCTCAAGGTCACATAGAATGTAGAGTGAGACCCAGTTCAAACCTAGGCCTCCAGGCTCATGAGCCAAGGCATTTGGGGCTCTGTTCTCAAATGTTCTGCCTTTGGCCTCCACCCCATCTCAGGTTTTCTAGTGGAAATTTGCCTTGGGAACATCACAGTTAAGAATTTCTGATTCTATTCATTTATGATTAAGTGCTCACAGTTGGCTGGATTCCTTAAGACACTGCTGAATACAGAAATAATTGAGAAACGCCTCCAGACATAAAATAGCAGAAAGTATGGGCAGAAGTGAAGTTGAGATGCAATGTGAAAAAGGGCAACACCACCTGGGGAGATGATGTCTGAAACATCATCAAGAAAAATCCTAGAAAGCTGGTTGCCAGTATGGCATGGGAGTAACGGGTGGAAAAGCATATTTATGTTTGTAATGGGATTCAATAACAGGAAATAAACAGACTGTTTGGGATGGGGCACACACACAAAACAACACCAAGTCACAGCATATTGGGGAGATTGTCCCTATGGTTTTTGGTAATACTGTTCTTACAAAAAGGGCTGTTCCATTTTGTTAGCTCCGCAGCAAAGGAGAGAGATGACTTGGAGGAAGTTCTGAGCAGAGCAATGAATGGGAAGGATAATTGACTTTTGGGGTAAAAGGTAAAAATGTATAATGCTTTTGAGGGACTGTCATAATAGTCTTCCATTACACTGCTAGAAACCAGATATACCAAATGGAGAGTAAAATTACTTGGGTATACAGAGATTTAGTGGAAAATGATTGGATATGGTCAGGAATATCAGAAAATAGGTTATACTTGGGGATAAAGTTCTAGTAGAGAGAATCAATTTATCAGCAAACTGAGTCGCCATGCTAGAAGTAGGAGCAGCTTAATATAAAGTGTAAGATATGTATCTTTCCTCATAAACTTTTAGGTATGGGATGCCTCCAGCCAAACCATTTTCGTTTTCTTCTTGAATAGTCTTTGTACTCTCAGGAGGGTCTTTGCACCTGCTGACTACTCTCTCATCCCATTGAGATCACTGAATGACTGGTTCTTTCTTACTGTTCAAGTCTCAGCTAAAATGTCACATTCCCTTCTTTTAACATGAAGCATTGAGTGGTTAAGTAATGTGACAAGTATCAGAGTGTCCCACTCCAAACCCTAGCTTCCATTTCAATACTGCTTTACTTAATAAGATATATATATTTCAATTAAAGCAAAATGAGTGTATTGATATCATAGGAGACAGAAAAGTAAGAGCCTCCCATCTTAAGTCTAGGAAAGCTCAACCAAAAAGAAAGAGTACCTGGTGACCACAAGTCATCATTTGGCGTATCTTGAAAAAAGCTTTATGGTAAAAAATGAATGGGACCTGTGAGAGTCACCAGTTTATACAGAATGTCAAATGGATAGGCTTTCTACAAATTTTACCAAAATAATTACAAACCAGATCCCTGAGGTCTAAATATCATCAGTCTCTGATATAGATTTTGGTACCAGGAAGTGGGTTAGATATTAAATAATCATATACATATGAATATATATTTATGCATGTTTTATTTTAAGGAACAAGTTCATACAATTGTGGCAGCTGGCAAATATGAAATCTATAGCACAGGAAACAAGAAAGATTTCTATGTCATAGTTTTTTTTTTAAGATTTATTTATTTATTTGAAATAGAGGGAGAGCAAGTGGGGGAGGGGCAGAGGGAGAGAATCTTCAAGCAGACTCCCTGCTGAGTGTGGAGCCCAACTCGGGGCTTTATCCCACAACCCTGAGATCATGACCTGAGCTGAAATCGAGAGTCGATGCACAACGGACTGAACCACCCAGGCCCCCTATATCACAGTTTTAAGGCAAAACTTCTCTGGAAAATCTCAGTTTTTACTCTAAAGGCCTTTCAACTTGTATAAGGACCATCCATATTACTGAGTGTAATCTCCTTTACTTAACATCAGCTGATTGCAGATGCTAACCACATTTGCAAAATATCCTCAAAGCAACACGTAGAATAGTGTTTGATCAAATAACTGGGTCATACAGGCTAGACAAACTGACAGATAAAACTAACCATCACTGGTGCCTGTCTCTGTTTCCATTTCCAGCTTACCTTTCAAATTACAAAGAGCAGAACTATGCGTGGCAGTTCAGGTATGACTTCACCAAGAATATAAGAACAAAGTGGGGCTTCTTTTCATTTTCAGTGCACATCATTATTTTTGGATAGTTTTTCGGTGATAGCTCTTTATTAGGCTGGTATTGGTTTTACTTTATTCAGCTCTCATTGTCTCATTTACTTATTCCAAAAATATTTATAGAATATTTATAGAATACCACCGGGTTCTGGGGGATGGAAAACAGTCTTCATAAATCAGTGCTTTCTGCAGTGATGGAAATGTTTCATAATCTGTACTATTTAATACAGTAGCCACTAGCTACATTTAACACTTGAAGTGTAGCTAGTGTGACTGAGGAACTGGATTTTTGTTTTCATTCAATTTTAGTTAATTTATATTTACATTTAAATCCTCAAATGAGGCTACTGTATTAGGTAATGTAGTTCTAAATTGCTGTTTCTTTAACTAAGATCTAGAGATCCATCGGATTTTGATTATTGCTCCAGAAAATGTTAGAATAAAAAGGACTTCAGGGGTCATTTGGCCAACCTTTAATAGATGAGGATACAGAGGTCAAATGAATTCTTGAAGGTTAGAGCTTGTTAGCAACAGCTCAGGACCCAGAACTTGAATCAGCTAACTCTCAATCCACTGTTCATTTCCTTAGTCTATACTACCTCTAATTAGACCATTTGATTTCCCTTTGGAATCTCCAGCCCATTTAGACACCAGTTAACAAATACCCCTAAAAATGGAACTCAACCATGCATATGGTTTCAGAATGATTACATCTTGCCTGCACCATGGCAGAATGATCTGGCATTTTCTCTTTTGGAAGCCAGTTGGCTTGTGATACATCTATCACTTCTGCAGTGATGCCAATAGGTTGTTCTCTCCAGTCATGCATGACCCCCATATGCTTTACTGGAGAAAGAACATCATTTTATCTGCATTAACGCTTAGTCATCAGCATTTTCTTTGGAGGAAAATGCAACTTGGGCCATATGATCCAACTTTCAATACAGTATCTTCTTTGATAAATCTCTAGATGATAGAAATGGGGTGAGCAGAGTGTCCCAAGACTTTCTCATATGGCCACTGATTGACTTTCTTGTACTATGAGTCTTTCTTTGTTCATTTCCACTGTGTAAAAGAAACAGATTTATAGACAATGTACATTTGCCAGGACATTGTTCTTGTTAAAATGAGCTTGATACCATTTTGCACTATTACCAAAGCAGGATGCCATATTGACTTTGTATTTAATTTAATACCAAAGTATAAAATATAGGCCATGAGGACTCAGAGAAAAGTTTGCTTTTTAAAAATAAAGTAAAAATTAAAAATAATGGCAATCAGTTGTTGCATGAACGAACCTGTGTCTTGTAATGTGCATTGGATTTGAGGAGCAGATGGAAAGTGTCTCTGAGATGAGAACGATTGAATAATATAATTTTAAACATGGTTTGCCAACAACCGATTTTCTGTCACAGTGATCAATTATTGAAGATGAAATTCTTATACCAGCTAGAAATGAGGATTGTTATTTAAGGGAAGGAGACGATACTATCTCTTGGTGCAGGGTTTTATTATTTGGGCCCAGACATCCACTCCACTATCTGTGATTGACACAATGATCCAAGTTCCATCATTCCTATGAGAGGAGAGTCATCTATCCATTGCTATCAGAGAACCAAATTTAGATTGGATATTTGAGCCATAAATGCAACTGCTCCAAATCTGCTCAGCTAAAAAATAGCAATAACTATCATCGAAAAATCTACAGGATAAGTCAATCAACTTATTAATCAACTACAATTGAAAGACAGTGGTTTGGAGTTCGGATAATAATTTTTATTTTGCTTTTATGGGAACATTTCAATAGTTACAGTAAGCGTGGCAAAACCAAGTTCATTCAGATGATCTTTCCTTCGCTCTCATCACCTTTACCATTATGGTATTAATTGGCTCACTCTGAAATAGATGATTAGGGATATATAGGGTCTCCAAATTCTTAAGGAAAGAAAAATTCTAGAGGAATTTATTGTTTAATATTTATCAGCATCATTTTATATTTGTATAATGTTTTATTTTTTTATTTTGATGAGTAAAATTATGTTTCTTCCTTAACCAGCCTTGGGGCATCAGTGGAACAATTAAAACATTCAAAACTATCAGCAGCAGTATGAATAAAATATCAGCCACCTCCTAGCAACATTTCATGTTTAAAACTTTTATTAAAGTTAACAGGAGTTTTGCCTGCACAAGGACTGCTAGATGGGAAATCCACAGAGGAAGCCTACTTTTAAATGAGTAAATTAAAATCAAATGCTCCCAGATGACAAGAATAAGCAGAATGGTGTTTAGAGCGATATGTAACAATGGCCACAGCAGGTCTAATATGCTATATTTAGACTTTTCTGGTTTTGTTTGTACAGAAACTCTTTCCACAAATGGCTCCAAAAAGTGAATGGCCAGTGCTACTTTAGCCAGGGAGTGCACAGTGCTCAGAGGAGACACTCTCAGTGCCCAACCTGAACAGAAGAATGGAGAATGATCCCTCTCCTCATGGTGTCATTAGATCCTCACAACTATCCTAAAAAAAAAAAAGTTTAGAGAACCACCATTACCCAACTTTCACAGATGATGAAGCCAAGGTGAAGATCAGGTGTGCAGCCTGCCTCACACGTACTGCTTCATGATGGAAAGAGGATTCCAAAAGTTGCTGAGATTCTTTGAAGTTAAGTGGGTAAGTGTAGAGCTTTGGCCTTTAGTCCTGCTGGCTCAACTCTACAAGTTGAACAACACAAGATCAAAAATGTCCTTATCTGGGGTGCCTGGGTGGCTCAGTCATTAAGCATCTGCCTTTGGCTCAGGTCATGGTCCCAGAGTCCTGGGATCGAGCCCTGCATCAGGCTCCCTGCTCTGTGGGAAGCCTGCTTCTCCCTCTCCCACCCCCCCCGCTTGTGTTCTCTCTCTCGCTGTGTCCCTCTCTGTCAAATAAATAAATAAAATTAAAAAAAAAAAAAAGAAAAAGAAAAAGATGGTGACAAATTTCTTTACTTCTAGCTCCTGAGAAAATCTTCCCATGCATGCATCACATTCCTGATCAATCAGGTCAGAAGAAGTGTTCCGTTCATCTTTTAAATCCATCCACTACAAACAGGAAAAAACAAGAGAAGCTACTAACCAGATTTTATAAACACCCAAGAGCCCTGAGTGTATTTTGGCTGGAAAGTTGTTTGTTCACTTCTGTTTAATGAATGGCCCCTTATGTGACAATGCTGAAACACCCATTTAAACTACAACATCTGTATTTATGTTTACTGAAGACATGCTGTTATTAAGTTGAAAAATTGCTATCTCAACAATCTCATGTGCTTTCCACTTTGTCTACCAAGGTAAAAAGTCTTTAACAAAGAGACTTAGTGCTGTTAAGGACAAATACTGAGAATTCAAGGAAGACATTCTATTGAGGGGATGATCTAAGAGGAATTACCACCCTGGATACCAGTCAGGAAAATGCTTCACAGAAGAGACAGCTCAGCAATTAAAGTGATTAGGATGCTCAGAATTACCCTTTCTTTATTGGCTTTTCCAAGCCCTCTCTGTTTTGAAAAACTGAACTATAGTATAAAGCATTTCTGAATTTTTAAATCCCCATTATCCCTTGTAAGATAGGTATACAGGTATACAGGGCAAGATTATTAGAATAAAAATATGTTGATTAAAAAAACCCCCTTGAAAGAAGATGACAGAAGATGTGGCTGCTCTGGATGTTTGGGGTGGCCCCAGAGAGAGATGCTGAGATTTGTCCAGATTTTTTCCACTTCCCTGAATTTTATAGGAATTCAGTAACATTAGCTTAATAAAAAAGCCATCAAATAGGTGGAATTTGAAGTCTGACACTGTGCATTCTGTCACTTGCTCATTCTGAATGACACAGCTGAGGATTTCTTTCCAGTCCTGTGGGTGTTAAGTGCCAAAAAAGATAAAATGAGCAGGAACAATGACATAAGGTTGCCATATGTCATGGTGTAATGTATGGGGATGGTGACGCAGAGAAAGGCAAGAGGTCCTCCCAGGGGTGGCCGTCAGACTTGCAGAGCAGGAATGTAAAAAGCTGAGAGTAAAGGACCTGCAAGAGGTGGTCGGATACCAGGTCACACACTGGGCATACAATGAAGCTTCACCTCTTGGGGGGGTGGGGATAAAGTACATGGAGTCTAAGAGGATCTGACAAGATCAGGGAACTGGCTGAAAAGGCTGTTCTTGGCAGAGCTAGAAGTGAGTGACTCTGGGAACTGGGTGATGTGTATTTCTATATCCAAATTTATACCTGTATCTGCAATTTTGCTTAATTACAGAAGAAATAATCATAACCATAGTGCTACATGTACGTCACCTCATCTAATCCTCACAAAAGCCCTGAGAAATGAGATAGGCAGATCAGGGCCAGTATCCTCTTTTTCATTTTACAGATGAGGATACTACCGTCTGAGGGTATCAAGTGATTTGCCACAAGACAGGAAAGCATTAATTGTAGACAAGTCCATGAAAATGTAGGCAGGACAGAGTATAGTGATTAATTGCTTAAGACTCTGAAATCAAACAGAACTTTATATCCTGGTTCTCCCATAATTGTCATGTTACCTTGGGAAAGCTCCTTAACTCTGAGCCCCAGCTGTCTCAACTAAACACGGAGTTAAGATAAAACAAATCTTTATAGGTTTTTGGATGATAAAATTAGACACATAATACATTTAGCACAAATTCTGGCACAGATTAAGTATTTGATAAATATTACTAGCTAATATTATTGTTGTTTTCAGGCAAGTTACCAAGACAAGATCCAGATATAAAGAAAGATTGGGAGCCAATTATCAGAAATGGTGTTCAAGCTAAGGACTGGGTTTTTGAACCAAGGAGAAATCTAATTATCAGAATTCAGACAAAATCTAAGATCAGACTTAATAGCAGACCTCTCTTGATGGCCTACTCATCATCCCTTCCTTCTTTTTTTAGTAACAGTACCCCAGTTTCCTTTGGGGAACTACTCCTCCCTAACTCTTGGTTACTGTGTTACAGTTGGGGTTCCATCCTCCAGCCCAAGAGGAGGCACTCAACTAGACCTGACTAAATACAATACATCTCTGGCAATGGTGATTGGTTTATTTAGCCTTGGGCAAGTGGACCACACTCAGCAAACTGGAGTGGTTTATTTAGCCTTGGGCAAGTGGACCACGCTCAGCAAACTGGAGTGAATCCTGGGAGTTTCCCATGAACTACTAGTCAAGGAGGCACTTTCTTTCCATTAGGGTTGCTGAGGAGGAGGCCATCTTGCCACCCCAAGGGGACACCTTTCTGATGGTGAAGTCAACCTGGAGGAACACAAAGCTAAGAGATGGAGGGAAACTGAGTCCTAATTACATGGGTTGAGGTAGCTGCACAGCAAACTATCTCTGCTCCTGGTGGAGGGTTTTTTGTTTGTTTTCTCTTTATTTTGGGGTTCTCAATTCCAAAATGTCTTTCTTGCTCAACATCTGAAAATGTCTAGATAATGGGGCTAATCTGTGCCTTGGGTGGAGCCCAGTAGCCCCAAGTAGGTAAGAGGAAGGCTGCAGAAATTAGGAAACAAGCAGTAGCATTGCTTGTTTTGGATTGCATCCCTCTGTGAAGAACAGCAGGCCATCCCGTTCCTCTCTATTCTGGTTATTGTCCCCCCACAACCCCACTTCCTGAAAAACATCCTTCCTGCTAGGAGTTTGTGAAGGTAACACCATTCATAGGCTGTTATACATGACAAGTTTTTTCATGTTTTCCTGAGATAGATTCAAAGTGTCAGAGTGTCTTGAAGCCCAGACATTGAAACAGGATTCCTAGAAAATGGTTTAATGTATATTATATTGTTCTATCTCACCAACTGTTCAGAGAATTCTAATTAAGTTCTGTCGTATTCATCCCTTACTCATAATAAAGCCCTTTATTTCATAAATCAGTTCAGAACAGTTAAATATTTCATTTGAAGTATAAAACCCCATTCAAAGCAGGAATTCTGTGTAGGTAAAGAAGTTGGTATATATGAAAAACCCCTTCAGAATCAGCTGAGTGACAAGATCTGGGCTCTAATTTTAGCTCTGTTGGAAAGACTGGGACAACTCAGACTTCTTTCCCCAGGGCAAAAATGAGAATGCTGAAATTGTTTTACTTTGTTGAACCTTGGCAGAAGTATGAGGGAGACAGTGTCTTCAAAGCAGAAAAAGTACTTGGAAAAAAATCATCATATTATGTATAGAGTCAAGACATATTCTGATGGATGCAAATACATAAACAAACTGTGTTATTATGGCCTCAAGAGTGAGCACAGGGCAGCCACTGAGGTGTATCCCAAGGATGCTCCTTCTCTGAAAGTCTTTTTGTTTTACCATCAAGTGATCACATGAAGTTCTTCACAGTCAGCACTTTCTTTGTTTCATTGACTGCTTGATTAATTCATTAATTCACTACTTATTTCCTGAGTATTTTACTATTTGCTCTGCCTTGGTGATACCAAAAGTGGGTCAAGCATGGTTGGTCATTCATTATTTCACTGTCAATAAATACTTGTTGAGTACCTACTATGTGTCAAGCAGTGGAGATATAAAGATGGGATAGCATGGTCACTGCACACTAGAACCTCACTACTCAAATTGTGGCCAGGAGACAAGCATCCTCAGCATCCCTTAGGAGTTTGTCAGAAATCCAAAATTTCAGGTATTGCCTCAGACATACTGAAGCAGAATTTGTGTATTAACAAGATCCTCAGGAGATCTGTACGCACATGAAAGTATGAAAAGTACAGCATTAGGAAGGTGTTTGTCATAGTGCAGTTTAGTGGGAAAAGAATGAATCAGTAGTCTAGAAATTTAGGTGCTAGTGGTTGCCAACTTTCTGCTCTGATGTTTGCCATGCAATGAGAGCAATCACTTATCTATGCGATGACTCAATGCATTACCTTCCAAATGAAGATAATAATATCTGCCCTTCCTCTTTTGTGTGCTGTTGTGAAGATCAGATGAGAAAATAGTTGCACAGTGTTAGTGCCATCCAAAATAAGGCATTGCTATTAAAACATTTAAGGTTTAGAGAGGTTTCTGTATATTATGCCTAGCTGCATTGCCCAGGAACAGGGGTTTGATTCTGATTGAACAATTTCCTGCATTATGATTCTATGTTAAGGCACTCTTACCTCTAGGACTCAGAGATGTGAATAGCAGTTTTGTTAACATGCCACCATGCAGTGAGGTTCTAGTGCTTTTTTAGCTGTATACATGCAGAAATGGTTGTAGCAGACATCTTATACATTCAACTCATTTCAATAAAACTTATTGAGGGCTTGACTCCTGGGAAAAACCACGAGGTATGGCAGGTTTGGTTCCCACCTTCACAGAGTGTTTATTTTAGGATGATGATGTAATAGGCAAAATAATTATAATTCATGATACAGTAGGTAGGTGCTCCGAAAGAGGTTCTGACAATAGGCAAAGACATGGGTAGATTTGTAAAACACAAGAGATTTGTAAAACAAGAACATGACAGATTATTTAGAGATTGCATTTTTATCACCTACTCTTTTAGCAAACTCTCAGGCCATTGGGTCATGAGATATCTACAGGTGTTGTAGAAAACTGTTAATAGATCACTAGAAAGTGATGACCCAGCTCCAGGTGAGAAAAAACACCTTGCTTTATTAGCCATCGAAGTAAAGAATTCAGACCCATATCACTTAGGAACCTGAGCTCTTTTCCCCCCTCTGTGTTTTGGAAAGTTTCTCCAGGAAAATGCTACCATACTGCTTATCTACAGTTTGAAATAATTATTAGAGGAAAACAGACAAGGATTTAGATGAGAGAAACACTGCATAAGAACCATTGCTGAAGATAGCAGGAAGGGAAAAATTAACGGGGGGAGACGGAGGGGGAGATGAACCATGAGAGACTATGGACTCTGAGAAACAAACTGAGGGTTCTAGAGGGGAGGGGGGTGGGGGATGGGTTAGCCTGGTGATGGGTATTAAAGAGGGCATGTACTGAATGGAGCACTGGGTGTTATACGCAAACAATGAATCATGGAACACTACATCAAAAACTGATGATGTAATGTATGGTGATTAACATAACATAATAAAAAAAAACATCGCTGAACCCCTACATTTCTATTTCATACCCTCCTCCCATCTTGCTCTCCTGAATTGCTATTTAGATTCCACCACATAGCTTTTGAACAGCAAGGGAGTATACTTAGTGGGGTAGCAAGGATTTGATGATGATGGAAAATGGAAAATCAATCTGGAGGAATTAAGTTTTATTATTGAACACTTAAGCGGTGGGGTAATCACTTAAAGTGAATTCCCCCCTCAAAGCCTAAGCTGACCCCTGCCAACTTTAAATCCCCAACCTTCCTATTACACAGCGCATCATTTTAAAAAGTGAATTAACTGGCTGTTGAGTGAGCCAGAGGTTCAAGATTCCCACTTCCCCTCATTTAGCAGATTCTCAGCCATATGAGACATGGAGACTGGCTGTATGAAAACGACGAAGTCAGCCCTCCAGAATCACTGCCGGGGAGGCCTGGAGCAGTCTCAGAAATGAGAATAAGGAGGTCTGAAGTCTATTTTAGGCTCTCCAAGATAATCACCTTCTTCGTTTCTCTAAATGGAAAGCCAGCAAGAACTGCTATAGTTAGCACATGATCGGGCAAACTCATGAATAGCTCGAAGTTATCTGCCAAGTATCAACCCTGTCTGCCATTCTGCCTGCCCTGTCTTTTCCCATCAGTCTTATGTTCCAATTCTCTTTGCTCCTTTTGGGTAATTACTTCTTCCCTGTGCACCTCCCCACTGGATTCCCTTGGCTGCCCCCCCAACCCTTCACCAAGTTTGTACTGTTTTTTTAGTAGCCGTAAGTATTCACATTATGATTATTATTTCATGATTGTAATTTTATTTCACTCCACAAATAGGCACTGAGCACCTACTATGTATCAGGCAAAAGACAAACAAAGTCCTATCTCTCTCTGAGATTCCTTTTGGGCAAGGCAGGCAGATGCCATCCTAACAAATATGTGAAATAGGTTCACTTCATTTAGCAATTAAGTGGAAGAAAAACAGTTCAAAAGTTACATGATGATGAGGGGGTAAGCACAGAGAGCCACATTCTACAGAGTCATGGGGTAAATGCTCATTGAGGCAGTGGGAGATAAGCCAAGACCTCAGTGATGAGAAAGGGCCAGATCTGAGATTTGAGAGGATCATTCTGGACAGAGGAATCACAGGTGCAAAACCATTGGTGGTGCCAGATTTTTAATCCAGCAGGTGGTTGGGTGTAGGCTAATAGGAAGGGGGGATTCAGGATTTATCTGGAAGTTACATTTGCAGAGCAAGCACATTCTTCTTGCTTATACAGTGTGTTGAAAGACTACACTTTCAGGGATTGCTTCTTTTTTTTAAATTTTATTTCAGGGATCATTTCTATAGTTTGTTATTTATATAGTGTGTTGAATGTGTGCTTTTACTGTGAGTGGCTTGGGGAAAGTTTGTAGAGATTTTACGGAGGGGAGAAGAGCTCCTTTGTCAATGGCATATGTGACATCCTGCTCATAAGGGCTATGGCTTAGATATAATACAGGGTAGACTATGGGAAATTCCCAGTGTCCTAGCTGCACATTCACTCTTTTTAGTGCTCCAAAAACATACCAGAATGCAAGAGTGGCATAATTATGGGTATTGTTTTCAAGTTTGCTTTGATTTTTATATAAAAATTTAGAATTAAAATTATTAATTTCACACTACTCCCAGAGTACCTCACACACTGTTGGGTAGCCTGGCTGTCCTCTAGGTCACTCTCTTTCTTCTTGTCATCATCAAAATCTCTCCTCACGTAGCTGTTACAGTGAAATTGGAAAAGTCTGATGACTTAGTTTACACGCAGTTGTCCTTGGGAAATAGTGACCTAATATGTCTATTCTCCAAGTATGTGCCTTAGAATAGGGGCAATGATTTCACCAGTAAAAAGTGTTCGGATGTGGGTGAGTGAATTCAAGCCTAAGTCAGGGATATAGGAGACCAATGTTGAGGCAAGAGCCCTTCAGAACTCTTGATTCCACCCCATGTAGCTCTTCTCCACACATACGGTGTTGCCTACGATCCTAATGTTTTAGAATACTGCTCCCTTTCCCTACTACTTTGTGGCTTTTAGGCTCTTGAAAATTAATGCTGTGATGCTCTAGAAATGCATAAGACTCAACAAGTAATGAAAATAATTTGTAGCTACCATCATTTTTATCCTTCTAGAAGGCTCTCTCCTCCAAACAATTTATCTCTGTGAAGCATAAAGGTTCTTCTGAATAACAACACAAAAACAATAATAATAATAGCCAACGCAGGTGGTGTTCTCTGTGTGCCAAGGTTCGTACTGAGTCATACTGACTCACTTAATCCTTGCGACAACCCTGTGTCGTGGGCATTGTTGCCCATCCCCATTTTAAGAACAATAAAATGGAGACACTTACGCTAAATTCACACACTTGTAAATGGGTGGATAATTTAGGAACTGAGTATGTAACATCATCTTAGTAAGAGCTTCAACCATGGAGTCACATCCCAGAGGATAGGATTTATTAATCACTAAACTCATCTGTCAGAAAATGCCAACGGCATCCACTGTTTGGGATGAGGGGGCCTTATCAAGAAAATTTATTCTTGTTAGAGAGTGCTATAAAGCTACAGAGAGGTTTTCAACTTTTAATTATTAAACAGTGAAATAGAATTTCAGATGAATCCCTCAGATGTAATTTATATTATAATGTTTTATATTGCTTTATGTACAGATGTCAGGAAAGATGACTCTTAAATGAATTTTATAGGATTAAGGGAGGGCTCATGGTCTCAGCTCCAGAGACGAAGGCCTGAAAGAAATCTTCATTGAAACCTGAAAATGTCAGAGGTAAAGGCCTTTCAGACTAAATATTTGGCTCCCAAGGTAAAACTGCAAGTTAATGCTAACATCAGAGTCTGTCTCATCTTTTCACTTTTTATTATATTTGCCTTTTTCTTATGAACATGACCAAGAATTCATTGCCTAGAGGTCATCAAAATTATGTAATTGCTCTTAACCTAACTTTTCAAAGACTTTTGGTCCTTGCAAATTTAACTCAGAAAGAGTCTGGGTTATTTTTCTAGTTGATACTCTACCATTCCTCTCTCTCTCTCACTCTCAAAAAAAAAAAAAAAAAGCCTTACAAAACAACAGTTGCTCACAAATAAAATAAAAGCAACTGCCCATCTGTCATTATTAGTCTTTTAAAACTAAGAGTTGTCTTTCTAATTTCTCTTCAACTTTTGACATACAACTCAAAACACCTTTCCACTGACAGGTTATGCTGTTATTTCAAATACTGTCTAAAAACTCTATAAAGAGATTTGATTAAAATGGAAGCAGAGATGACTGATACTCTTAAAATAATTGCTGTCTTAGTGATTCAACATGAGCCCTGCCATTTATTACACTTTTAAGGGAAATAATCTAAATTAAAATCTTCTAAGATCAATAGCTCATTTTTTTTAAACCACAGCACATTCTTAATGCATTACCAGACTGGATAAGTCATATTTTCAGAACTTGAGTCTACAGCAGCTCAAAACAAATGTAGATTTAGAGTAATATTTTATAGTGGGCCCCTTTTATTTATTTATTTTTTGCACAAATATGTTAAAAAAATCAGCCATCCTAAGTGTAAAATTTCTCTAAACATATCTAGTTCCTTCTCTCCCTGTACCTCCACATTTGAAAGATATAATTTTTTTTTAATGTGTAAAACCACTCATAAGTCTGGTCTTTTATCACCTGAACAATAATATGAGACATTTATCTTTGCATTACTGTCAGGCGATAGCAAAATTTTGGTGAATGTATAGAAAGAAAATCGTGCAAATAATTCACTAAAAGTTGAAGCTCACTCCAAGATGTGGTATTGGGAAAAGGCAAATGGCTCTGAGCCTCTGACAGAGGCCTAATGTCCTCGGGGAGTCAGAGTTGATAGAAATCAAATATGGCAGTCCCCTTTTGTGTGGCTTCCAGGCCAAGGAACTCCTAATTTGGAACGGACAGTCCAAGTTTTCATTACCTGTATCAGTAAGAGGGCTCTGGACCAGGTTCCAGGCAGGCTCTGCTGACAGGCTAAGAGAAGCTGAATGTGGAGCTGGTAAACTGGGGGACCAGCAATGGTGGGCTGAGGTCTAAACAACAGTCTCAGAGTTCTATCCTGCTCACAAAGAAATTCACAGCTTTTGCTGTTGTCTCTACCACCTGTAGTTCAGCCACTTAGTGTTAGGGAGACATCTGAGACCAACCCTGGGCTACAGTGTTTTGGAAGAGTTGCCTCGTTCCTGTCTTTGTAGCTCAGATTGAGTTTGTAAAGGCAAAAGAAAAGGAGATGCCTGCCAATGCCAGGGCTCTGCTTGCTAAAGTCTCCCTCCCCATTTGCCACTCCCACCTTAGTCAAAGAGGAAGCTAAGGGGCGTGTGAGAAGAATACATTCTCTTGAGAATTATCCTACTCTCTGACCATGCATTCAGCCATCCTTCCTTCCTCTGTACTGCAACCCTCTCTGCTCCCCACTCCTGCATCACCTCACATGGTCACAAGGGTGCTCATTAAGCCTAAGTTCCATTCTGCATGGTTAATACCATGTACAGCCCCTGTCTAAAGTGCTCTCGGGAAGCCTAGCATCTTGAGAGGTGATGCAAGCTACAATACTGGGAAGGTGCAATATTATATTAATATAAAATATAAAGTGCTCCTACAGTATTGTCTCTGGTATGTGGACTTCTACAGAAATAGAAACCAGGGTATTAAAAAGTGGTCATTTACATCTAATGCTGCTTTATTGGGTGTTTATAGTCAAGCTAATTACTTTCTAGTAACCAAGTTTTAGAAGAAGTGGTAAGATTGGCTTTTGTATGGCCTGTAGACTCATCCTCATTGGTTTATGGTTGGATCCTTTGTGGGAAAATGAGATTAAAAGACCTATTTACAGCTGCAGAGTTTAGGCCCTTGCATCCTTGAATAGTAGGTAACATATCTTGAGTTTGAGGAAAGGTGGGCAGTCTTCCAAGTGCTGTTCACACTTTATCTCTTTTAATCATCACGGCAATGCAATAACTTAGATACCAGCCCAATCATGGACCTTTTACAGATAAGAAAACTAATTAAACTACAGGCCCAGTTGCCTAGCTCCTAAATGGCAGAACTGGCATTCAAACGCAGTTTGTAAAGGCGAAAGAAAAGGAGATGCCTGGCCAATGCCAGGGCTCTGCTTGCTAAAGGCTCCCTGCCCATTTGCCACTCCCACCTTAGTCAAAGAGGAAGCTCCCAGGGTCCCCTCAACCACTGTCCTACAGCCTCTCCTCAACTGTACCCACTGCGGTTTCTAATAGCCAGGCTCACTGCCTACAAGAACTCTTCATCTGAGGACAGATGTCCATTGTGGACCCCAGATGAACCCATAGTGGAGGCAGGCAATTTTAAACATTCTCATACTCTCATTTAATAAGACTTAGTATTAGCTTCCACACAACATTTGAGCTCTGGGTGTCCACTGAAGAACCCCTGAGCTGCCTGACCCCTCACTGAGGCCCGAGTCTCCTTTTCCACAAGTGAGGACCACAGAGCCTTGCAGTGTCCTCAGCATCCTTGTTGATGACCATACTCTCCCTTTATTCCACAGAGGACCCCAGTCCCCATTCCCCTTCAAGGGCTCTGACATTGAATTGGGCTTTCCTCTTGACCATTAGAATATACACTCCTTAGGAGAGGAACCTGTTAGACTCAGTTACCATTGCAGCATCAGTACTGAGCACACTGCTTGGCACAGAGTAGGCATGCACCACACATTTATTTGTTGAATGAATTAATATGAAGTTTCTCCATCTTCAGTCTCACCTTAAAGGGTGTACCTCAGGCCAGGCTCCATCTCCTCCACCTTCACTATTTATTCCTTACCACTGGGAATTAACCAGCCTTTCGTGGACCTAAGTTTTAATACATGACAACTGATAGAATGTGCCAACACTTAAACCTTCCCATTTACTCAGATGACACAGAGACTAAAGGTCTACTCCTCTGATCAGATGCCTTCATGTTTTAAATATGTGATCTACCTGATTTTATGCAATGCATAAACAGACATCAGAATGACACTAAATGATGGCATTTACATAAACAGGCTATCAATATTAAACTAACACAATGGAACCTTTAAATGTAATATTGATTGGAAACCTGAACTAATTCTGTTATTAGCCATTAATACCCTGAGGGCACCATCATACTTCCTGAAATGCTGAAATGAAAGTCTGTGGTATTTTTTTGTGTGCAGAGTAATATGAAAATTTCATAACATAAGGCAATAGTTGACTTTTGAATTTATGCTTTATTTAAAGCAATCACCCATTTCACTTGGTCATTTTGAATGGCATTTTAAGGTATTATTTACCTAACATAAAATTCACTTGTTTTATGTGTACACCTCAAGGATTTTTAGTAAATTTACAGTTGTGAAATTTCATCACATTCTAATTTCAGAACACAACAAGTCATCCTTAATGTACTTCACACACAAGGTAGTTGCTTATTTTAATTTCTCAATTCATTCTCAGATGTGGCAGTATGAACCACAAAAAGGACACTGAAGATAGTAAACTATTGATGAAGAAATTGAACAAAGAACCAGCAGTAGGTATTAGCTAATACAACCAATAAATTGACTTGCTGGGGGGAACCTCCCATCTATCATCTTTTTGTTTGCAATTGGGAAGCAAGTGCCTGTTTAGTTTCATTTGCCAGGACCTCGATAGACAATGTCCAAGCAGAGGCAAAGCTGGGGAGAGGAAGGGATGGGCAAATTCTCCAAAAATGGAGCCTTTCCAGGCTTTGAGACTCACAGAGAACTTTGTCAAAGGGTAGAACCTGTCTTAGGTGCTCATTCCCTGAAAGTAAAACCTACACTAGGGGAATGCAATCTTTTGCCATAGGGAGCAAAGGGTTGTGTCAGACCTTTGCGATAAGAACTGTGTTAGACAGAAGAAGCTAGATTATGCTATAGAAACAAACAAGCCACAGGTCTCAGATGTTTACAGCAACGAAGCAACATGTTTCTCCTCAGATTACAAATCAAATTACCAGGAAATAACTAATGTGACTTTCCCCCTTAACCCACTGGTAATAGGCAACATGACTGCATGCAATTTCAAGAAGGCAGAGAAATCCTCCCCTTTGTCCAGAAAGAGAGGACAATTGAAAATCAATGAATGGCAGGAAAGATTGTCACGTATATAGTACTATTTCATGAAATGAGGAAAAAGAAGATCAAGAGACTGAAATTGTAGCATCAAAATTCCTTTTAGTGAGAGAATTCTTCTCATTTGGGAAAATATCTTGATAAACGTTTTAATGTGAGGATAGAGAACTACATAATCTGGCAACAGAAGATTATCCTCAAATTACTCTGAAGGTGATAGGTTTAAGCATTTGCTCTGATTCCAAGAGGAAGAAGAGAAAAGAACAGAAAAAGAACGAAGTGACAGAACTCAGCAAGATGGGCAGACTGAGACCAGGTGAGTGAAAGATAGGTGAAAACCTTTAAACCCATTAGTACAGGGAATGAAGTATCTTTTTGGAATGCTGACGCCTATGGTCCCATCACGTAATTTCACATGGATGCAATTTAACTTCCTCCTTCACCTCTGGCCTCCATCTTCGGTAAATCTTCTATGTTCATTAATGCACTGTGTGCATAGATTTTTTTCTGTGAAAAAATGGAGGAGAGTCTTTTCTGGTTTAATATGTTACTAAGTGAAGATAGTTGACATGAAAGGAGAAGCTGGAGTCAGACATCTTCCTACTCCTTCCATCCTTTATGTTCCTCAAAAAAACTGCCAAAATAAAGGGAAGACTTTGGATTTCTATAGGCCAAGTACCTCAGGGGCCAGGAGATCCCCCAGTTGGTTATATCAGCATATATGTAGGATTTTTAGCAGATAAGAAATCTGGGTGTTTAAGAAAGGTCTTTGTTACATTTATTGAAATTATTTGAATCTAGTCCTCAAAACTGGAAATGTAACTTTGTGTTATGGGTTTCAGTTCTTTTTAATTTTTCCATTCTCTCATACTTTTTGCATTGTTCCTTCTTCACTTCACCTGAAGAGACACCAGCTCAGATATGTGTGTGTCCAGTGTGGTCAGTGGAGGAACCAGGAGTTTATACCACCAATTTTCATTCCTACTTCTGGAGCCTTTGGAAACATGAATATTTAGGAATTTCTTTTCAGCTCAAGGAAAAAATTCACCAAATGTTGTTATGAATGGAGATGTGCATGAGAAACCGGTCACATCAATGGGTAGCATTGTGGAGAGTAGGGGACCTCTCCCAGCAATGGCTCTTAAGGCTTGGGAAACCAATGTGGCTAGGATGCTCAGAAATGCAAAAAACTTGCCAGGTGGTTATGCCCTCTTCTAATTTCAGCTGCAATTATAAGGCTGATAAAATGGAAAAATAAATATTTGTGCAATGACTGGGAAAAGCCAATTAGTTTTGCACCAATGAGAAATAATGCAGAACTCCTCATGTCCTATAATGAATTGGCTCTCTCCACATATATTTTTAAATGCATATATACTGTCCAAATGTACTTAGAAGCTTAAATAGCACTAGAATAAAGTATATTCTGAAAGTTTAGTAAGAGAAATAAGCAATAAAGCTTCTGCATTTTATGAAGATAAAATTAAAATAGCATCTAGTTGTGTGATATTTTAACTAGTAAGTGTCAGAGCTGTCTTTTTCGCTTCCATAATGTGTCAGCTTGCGTGATCTCCTCTCTCTTCCTGTCTTTTTTCCCCCTTCAAGGAAGCATAGATAAAGCTAAGACATGCCAGTTAGCAATGCAATTTCAAGCTTAATGCCCCTGCCAAATCCAGATTTTTTTAAAGGGCAAAAAGTCCAGTCTATTATAGTTTTCCTTCTCCTTATAAGGTGACTTGACAACTAGATCTAAAAGTACTTTGTGATTTTTTTTCATATTTGATCAGGCAGAATTGCCTATCTGATTACAGGCTAGCTTTATATATGGAGTATTAACATGATATCCTTTATTTATTAAGCAGTTACTATTAGGTTTATATGTGAAATGAATCTTACTTACATAAATTACTGCAGTTAATCTTTATAGCTATGAGAAAAATCTAAATACTCCTATTTTACAGGCAAGAAAACAGAAGGTTCAGAAAGGTTCAGCACAGTTATGATGACCCCCTGGCAAATAGAGTAATACCCAATTCTCCATGACTTCAAATGGTTTACCCTGAATCCCTATGCAATATTTCTCACCAGTATTTTCCATCCGTCTATCCATTCAGCCATTCATTCCTTCATTCACTGATTAAGAAAATGTGTATTATTCTTTTTTTATTTTTTAAAGATTTTATTTATTTATTTGACAGAGAGAGACACAGCGAGAGAGGGAACACAAGCAGGGGGATTGGGAGAGGGAGAAGCAGGCTTCCCACCAAGCAGGGAGCCCGATGGGGGCCTCGATCCCAGGACCCCCAGGATCATGACCTGAGCCGAAGGCAGACGCTTAACGACTGAGCCACCCAGGCGCCCTGAAAATGTGTATTATTCACCCATGACATACCACAGACTCTACACCCAGAACTGAGGATAGAACAGTGTGAAACAGCAGAACTCATTCCCATTAAGAGCTTACATCTCATAGGAGTGGATGAGACCAGAAACAAACACATAGTGCAGGTAACACAGATAGTAATAAGGTCTCTGAAGGAAATGAAGAGTGCAAGGTGGAGGGAAACTGGATGTGGCTGAGATCACACTGCTTTTCACAGGAAGATCTGAGAAGGGCTCCCTGAGGCGGTGATATCTGAGCTGAGACATTAAGATGAGAAGGTTACACCCGTGTGCTCAGCCAGAGTGAGAGGGAGTGTTCCAGGAAGTCGAGGCAGTACTGGGGAGGTGTCTAGGAGGGGCATTTCCAGGTGGGAGAAGTTTACTTGTTTGAGTGCCAATTTTAAAAACAAGGCAACTAGTTCAGTGGAAACTCCACAATTGCTACTCTCCACAATCGCTACTCTCCACAAACTCTCCACAAACGCTACTCTCCAGAAGAGAGGCCGCTGGACCTGTCCTCTGGTTTTTTGTTGATTACATTAAGGTCACTATTACATTCTCAGGTGTTCAGTTTAGATAAATAACTCTAAAGCCTGTTTATCATCTGTACCACATTTATTTTTGAAACCTAGGAGAAAGAAGTCTCATGTGGAAGTTCTTAGGGAAAATGATGGGCAAGTCACACTTCTAATTAGTCTTTTCACATTACTTAATGTCTTAAATTATTACTTTTTTTTGGTAGCTTTCCCATTTCTTCTCATCTGCTGAATAATAAGTTGCTGTTTGCAAACATTATGCTGAAGAACAAGAACTGAAACTCTCTGTAAAAGAGATATGCAGTGTAGAGCGACGAGGATAATTTTGCCCTTAGGGTGTTGGAAGAGATATTATTTCTTGGGCACTGTCATTGCTTTCACAATTAGACTAAGCCAGAAAAGATTCACCTTCTTGTGACATTTCCCTGAAAGGCAGGAAAATATTTGGATTCACATGACAAAGTAAATGTTTCATTTTAAGTTGTCTAACTGCTCAGAACAATGTTAAAATCTTCAGCGTCTGTAATTTCAGGCCCTGGAGAGTGAGATTTTCTTTTTAAGGCCGCAAGAAACTATAAGATAAGGTGTGAAGTGTAATGTTGTTTTTGACTGACGGAGCCAGATCTAATAACTCGAGGGCCTAAGATCGGAGTTTCTAATTTCTAGTGTTGGCATTTGAAGGTAACTGGGCTGGTGATAGTCCCTTTTATCCTCACTCTCTGCTCAGGTTTTGTGAATGAATGTTATATACTTTAAGTATAAATATGTGGGCATTCCTGTGACATGTTTGCTAGTTTGTGATTACTGTGATATGTCACCCAGTACCAAGTGGATTGCTTTTCAAAGGCAGTCCTTTAGATTATAAATTCCCAGACAGCAGGAATTATGTCTGTCTAAATAACTAGAGCTTAGCATACACTTATAGCCTAGCTATTAGAAGTGGGAATTTTATCAAGGCTTGGGAGGAAGAGGAGGATGGGTTGATGTGCCAATTGTTGGGTTGAGCAATGGAGCTGAGTTCTCTCTTAGGCCTTCTTGCTTTCTTCTTCACTTCTTTCCCAGTGAGAGCAACTTATGTGAATTGTAGCCTGTTTAATTTGCTAGTAAACAAGTCATGAGGTAGACATGGAAGTGTAGCGCTGCTGACTCATGGGGGAGTTATGGACCAGCAGCCACAACCATCAAATCTTCTTGCTCCAGTAGGTAGAGGACAGGCCTGGGAGTCTCTCAGCAAAAGCAAAAGTTAAGAAAATAGCTTCATTATCGATGCTTACCTTAACATTCACTAAACAGCAGCCTCATAAAAACTGGACAAATTTGGTTTAAGAAACTGTGTGTGAGTGAATTTTAGGGCAGTGAAACTACTAAGCAGTACGCCATAATGGTAGATACATGTCATTATACACTTAACCAAACCATGGAATATATAGCACCAAGAGTGAACCCTAATGCAAACCATGGACTCTGGGTGATAATGATGTGTCCACGTAGGTTCATCAGTTGTAACAAATGTACCACTCTGGTGCAGGATGTTAGCAACGGAGGTTATGCATGGGTGGGGACATGGGGTATGTGAGAAATCTCTCTACCTTCCACTTAATTTTTCGGTAAACCTAAAACTGTTGTAGAAAATATGGTCTATTAATAATTAAAAATGACATGTAAGTAATTAACTGTTGACAGGCTCATAAATTATTCCTAAATATACATATCTTCAATGAAGATATTCAGGATATTCTTAAAACTGATTTATTCCCTGGATCTTAGCCTAGGATCTTAGGTGGAGGACATATTGCCCATTGTCTATCTTTTTAAATTTTCAATGTTGTTTTGCTGTGTATATATCTTACTTTTTAAACTAAAAATATGTTTAAAATTTTCTTTATGTGGTATTTACCTCATGGTACATTTTACTTATTTTATCCATAAATGACTTCTCATATTTTAATGTGAGTATTTAACAATATTAAATACTTGGAAGTAGTTTTGTTCCTTTTGAAGGATGAAGGGGATTATTTTTACTCACAAGTCTTCTGAGGTGGCTCAGTACTGTCATTCAAAATTTTCTGGTTAGGAAATTGCGGCAGAAAGAAGCAAACTTATGTATTGACTGACACACTGAAAATCAGCAAAAGGAACAGAATTAGATTCTTACAGCCCCCAAATTTACTAACTGGGTGCATTCAGCATGATAGCATAGTCAACTCAGCAGTAGTATCAGTTAAAATGGGTGGTTGGACTGATTCAGGTGTCAAATATGATAGTTCTGAGGAGAAATATCCCCAGAGGAGAATTTAATATGTGGAAGTATCCCATATTGTCTAAGCCATTGGGTAGAAATTAAATAATTACATCTACGCGGCAAAGACTTTGAATTAGTAGTTAATGATCACAGGGGTTAGAGTGGAATGCTCAAAGGCCCATAATCTTGTCAGTCAACAGTGGAAAGGATATATACAAACAGACAATGAATCCAATGTGTTCAAATCTTAAGATTAATCAGTACACTGCTCTTCAGTTGGGGGGCTGGTCTTTATTAATAAGTTAAGGTAGAAATGGCTATGTAGTATAAAGCAGATTAAAAAGAACAATTCTTCATTTGCTGACAGCAACATCCATAATAATGATGACTCTAAGAAGTGATGAAGAATTAGTATTCATTGGGACATTACATTAATCATAGAATCGATTTCTCTTTCTGTTTCATTCAGGAGAAAATGGCCAAGGGGCATCTGACATTACTTATTTACCAGCTTTCTTGGAAACTAACTTGTGACTAGGAAATGCAAGTTATGCCAAATCCCACTCTAACCAACTTCTATCAAACATTGTTCATACTGTTTTGTCATATTGATTTTTGTTGCATAAATAACATTTAAAATATGAGGACAATGTCACTGTGCCTTGGATATTATTTTTTGTGGCAGTTTAATCTGGGCATTGATAATGTTTAAAATGAAATTTTTATTCTGTGAATGGTGAATTATCACAATTCTGTTGAAGACTGAGAGAAAAATCTTAGTTTTAAATTCTGAAGGGTAAGGGGGAATATTACCCCAGGTATTTAAAGCTTAAAGTAATCCATTATGAAATGTAATACTTTCAATAATGCATTACATATTCGTCCATGACAATTAAATACATATTTTTGTTCTCTTTTGGAGTTAGCTGCCTTTGAAAGAAATGCAAGCTCCCATTACCTGCTCCTTGACCAATATCCGAGTGACTGAGTAGGGAATTTAGGATTGCAAAAGGTAATATGATACCTCACTCATGTGCATTGGATGCAAATTCAATGGTGGATGGTGGCGGAGAGACTTGCTACCATTGGATTGGCTGCATTTTAAAATGTAGACTCACCAGATGCAAATCTGTTAGTACCCAAAGAAGAGATGAATTAGTTAGCAGTGCCTTGTGGTTGTGCTTCCAAGCAGAAAACCCACCTGCCGTCCCTTGATGCATTTTGGGTTTGATGTGAAAAACAATGGCTCAGTCTTTCAGGGGAAAGCTTCCAGGTGGCTTTTGTTTTGTCTTCTGGACTATCTCCTGAGAGGCAGTCTTGTCAGCCTTGAGTCAAATAAATCCAGACTTTGAGATTCAGGGGAGAAGATGAGCTATGTCTTCGCTTTCTTGGCATCCATCTGGGGACTTGCTGTGAAAATCCGTCTCCTAAGACAAAAGGCCCCTCAAGGCCTTTCACTAAAGGAAAGTAGACTGTACTCATAAAAATTAAATGGTAGCATTCCAGATAATAATAAGGGGCTCTCTCTCTCTCTCTTTAATTCAGGAATTCAGTGCTTTAGTTTTTAGTGAGGCTCTGTGCATATATAGACTAAGCTGGAATATTAGAAAGTATGTTTTTGTCTACCTTTTTTTTAAAGATTCAAATAGGGAAGTAATTTTCCAGAAAGACCAATACAAGTGTTTGTCAGCCACAATAAAAATGCTCAGATAATAGTATTAAACATCCAAGAAATATCCAAAAGCAGTAACAACAGAAATAAAGTTCTGGTGATTCGACAAAACAGACCGATGGGATTGTTGTCTTGAAGCCAAAAATAGAATAAAACCTAGCTTGATTGAAATTTTCTATGTAAACTGAGAGATAGACTGACATCCTGAAGTGGTGTCAGAGACAAATACTCATTAGCCACTCTGATGGCTAATGAGCCATCTTCCGTAAGCTCCTTACTTGACAATTAGATACTGTAGTTCCAAGATCTGTGCCTTCACTTCTAACAGAGTAGAGATAGGACCAGGGAAAACAAAATGCAGATGGGTGAGAGATAATCACAAAATCTCTGAAACACCTTTTGTAAAACTTAATCTGCTAGACATGAGAGCCACGGGCTGGATGGGCAGAAACAACCTCTAGGTGACACTTTGTATACAGTCTGCACTAGATGCAAGAAGCAATCTAGCAAGGGAAAGAAAAACTAATTGGATGAAAAGGACCAGCCGAAATGACAGAGAAGTGACCCTTCTGGAAATGAAGGTCCCTGGCCAGCCATGTACCAGGATCCTCCTCTCAATGCAGAGTTCTTAAGGACCAGCATCCTCAAGATCCTGCAAGCTCACCACCTTGGGGCAGCCTCCCCGGGTAGCTTGAGTGTTCTCCTTCATGTACCTTCCACTGGGATTAGAGCTGTTAGTCTTGGTCTCCCCACTGGCAGGACAGTTTATTGCAGTGAATTTTTGATCTGTAATCATTCTAGGGAATAGACTGTTGTGTTCATCAATTCTATCAGTGCTTGGCACAGAGCCTAGCTAAATGAATTCACACACACACACACACACACACACATTTAAACTTCCTGAGACTGTGCCTTTTATCTTCTGTTCTCCAGAGCTTAGTGAGAAGCCTGGCACATAGCAGTCACTTGATAACTTCTAAATAAAATCAAAGTATGAATCATGCTAAAGCTCTAATTTTATTTGTTTATTTGTTTATTTAAAATTTATTTATATCTCTTGCAAAAGGCAGTCAAATGATGTATTTTTTCCCTCTGCTAGCCCCAAAAGAACATAAAAATCTTCTGCCTCACAGAAGTTTGAAATTATAATTTTTTTCTCAAGTATTTCAATTACATTTTTTTTCTTTCTTTTTTTTTTCTGGTTAACTTTTTGTCATCCAAGAATGATAACTTCAAGCTGACTGAATAAGGATAGTTACCATTTTTGCCATTAACATCCTAAATTATCTTTAATTCATCTGCAATCTAATTAGACAGCTAATTCCTTGACCTTCTTAAATGGTATCCCTAAATGGTACACGTAGGCCAAAATGATTGCTAATGTCATTGCCTTTTCTTTGCCATTTTTCAAAAGAAATTACATATTTTGTAGTTGCCAAGAAACCAGGTGATAACAATATGGAGGAATATTTAAGGGTGATTTCTTTTGAAAAATTTTTTAAAATTTATTTAAACTAAAAAATAAAAATAGTTCATCCATTTTTCCCACCTCTGGCAACCACCAATCTGTCCTCTGTATCTATGAACTTAGATTTTTGTATATATATAAACTTATATATATACATATTTTAGATTCCACATATGAAATAGATCATATTGTATTTGTCTTTCTCTGTCTGACTTATTTCACTCAGCATAATGCCCTTGAGCACCATCCATGCTGTTACAAATGGCAAGATTTCCTTCCTTGTAATGGCTAAGTGATATTTCATTGTATACATATATCACAATTTCTTTATCCATTCTTCCATTGATGGACAGGTATTTTCATATCTTGGCTATCGTAAGCAAGGCTACAATGAACATGGAGCTGCATATATTTTTTTGAATTAATATTCCTGCTTTCTTTAGATAAATACCCAAAAGTAGAATTGCTCAATCATAGGATAGTTCTATTTTAAATTCTTGAGGAACCTCCATACCTTTTTCCATGGTTGCTGCACCAGTTTGCATTCCCACCAACAGTGCTCAAGATTTCCCTTTACTCTACATTCTTGCCAACACTTGATATTTCTAATCTTTTTAATAACAACCATCCTAATAGGTGTGAGGTGATACATCACTGTGGCTTTGATTTGCATTTTCTTGATGATTAATGATGTAGAACATCTTTTCATGTACCTGTTGGCTATCTCTATGTCTTCTATGGAAAAATGCCGTTCAGATCTTCTGCCATTTTTTAATGATTTTTTTTTTTTTGCTACTGAGTTGCATGATTTCTTTATTCCCTTATCAAATACATATTTGCAAATATCTTCTCCCATTCAGTAGGTTGCTTTTTCATTTTGTTGATGGTTTTCTTTGCTGTGCAGTAGGTTTTAAGTTTGGTGTAGTCTCACTTGTTTATTTTTACTTTTATTACTTTTGTTTTGGTGTCAGATTCAAAAAATCATCACCAATACCTATGGCAAGGAGCTTAAGGGCTCTGTGTTCTTCTAGGAGTTTTATGGCTTTAGGTCTTTTGTGCAAGTTTGTAATCTATTTTGAGTTAATTTTGTGTATCATGTCAGATAGTGGTCCAGTTTCATTCTTTTGCATGTGGCTGTCCAGTTTTCTCTGCACCATTAACTGAAGAGACTGTCTTTTCTCCACTGTATGTTCTTGGCTCCTTTGTTGTAAATTAACTGACATGTATGTGTAGGTTTAATTCTGGACTCTCTATTCTGTTCATAGATGACTATGTGTCTGTTTGTATGCCAATACCACACTGTTTTAATTACTATAGATTTATAATGCAGCTTGAAATATATATTAGAGTCTAATCTCTATTAGATGAATGTGATGCCTCCAGCTTTGTTCTTCTTTCTCAAGATGGCTTTGGCTACCTGGAGTATTTAATGGTTCCATATAAATTTTAGGATTTTTTGTTCCATTCCTGTGAAAAATGCCATTAGAATTTTGATAGGGATTGTGTTGAATAGATTGCAGTGGGTGGTATGGACATTTTAGCAATATTAACTTTCAAATCCATGAGCATGGAATATTTTTTCATTTATTTGTGTCTTCTTCAATTTCTTTCATTAATGTCTTAGAGTTTTCAATATACTGGCCTTCCACCTCTTTGGTTAAATTTACTTCTAGGTATTTTATTCTTGTTGATGCAATTGTAAATAGGATTGTTTTTTAAATTTATTTTTCTGATAGTTCATTATTGGTATATAGGAATCAACAGATTTTTGTGTAGTGATTCTGTATTCTACAACTTTATTGAATTTATTAGTTCTAACAGTTTTTTTTTTTTTAAAGATTTATTTATTTATTTATTTGAGAGAGAGAGAATGAGAGAGAGCAAGCACAAGAGAGGGGGGAGGGTCAGAGGGAGAAGCAGACTCCCTGCCGAGCAGGGAGCCCGATGCGGGACTCGATCCAGGGACTCCAGGATCATGACCTGAGCCGAAGGCAGTTGCTTAACCAACTGAGCCACCCAGGCGCCCAGTTCTAACAGTTTTTTAAAAAGATTATTTATTTGAGAAAGAGAGAGAGAGCGAGGACAGAGGGAGAGTGAGAGGGAGAAGCAGACTCCCAGCTGAGCAGAGAGCCTGATGCAGGGCTCGATCCCAGGACCCTGAGATCATGACCTGAGCTGAAGGCAGACTCTTTTTTTTTTTGAGAGAGAGAGAGAGAGACAGCGAGAGAGAGCATGAGCGGGAAGGAGAGGAAGAAGTAGACCTCCACTGAGCAGGGAGCCCAATGCGGGGCTCGATCCCAGGACCCTGGGATCATGACCTGAGCCGAAGGCAGATGCTTAACCGACTGAACCACCCAGGTGCCCCTGAAGGCAGACTCTTAACCGACTTAGCCACAGAGGTGCCCCAGTTCTAACAGTTTTTTGATGGAGTCTTTAGGATTTTCTATATATAATATCATGTCCTCTAAATAGTGACAGTTTTACTTCTTCAGTAAATAGTGACAGTTTTACTTCTTCCTTTATAATGTAAATGCCTTTTATTCCTTTTTCTTGCCTGATTGCTCTGGTGAGGACATCCAATACTATGTTGAATAAAAGTGGCAACATGAGCATACTTGTCTTGTTCCTGATTTTAAAGGAATCGCTTTCAGGTTTTCACCACTAATGGACTTATTATATATGGTCTTTATCATGTTGAGATACAGTCTCTCTATGTCCACATTTTTTAGAAGTTTTAATCATAAATAGATGTTGCGTTTTATCAAATGCTTTGAAATAATCATGATTTTTCTTTTCTTGTTCTTTCTTATACATTTCTTATTCTAATGCTTTAAAAATCATGGCTTGGGTCCTTAGAACCCTCTCTTGCTTGTCAAAGTAAAAAAAAAGTAAAGAAGAGAGACATATATAGTTGTAAGAATGTGAAGCCAGCAGATAACTACTTTGGAGTTTGTAAGACTAAGTCAACCATATCTTTCTTGGAGAGTGCATTTAAGGCTTAATTAATTTAAGTTTGCAGAGTGCTTGTGAAAGGAATTGTGGGACATAGAGACTAATCAATAAAATATACACTTCGTAAACATTTTAACCACCTAGTCCCAATATTCCCCCCTACCAAAACAGTGCTAGTTTATTTTTGTATTATTTATTTGCATCAATCAGGCTTAATAAAGTATTTTTATTGTTTTAGTATCAATATTTTATCAAGTTTTTTTCAACAAATATAAATTGCATTTGCACTGAAACATTTCTATAGCTCAATCTTTTTTAAAAAAAATGGCAAAAGAAAGAGTTATATAGTACCAGTTTATCAAGGAGAAAATAAAACTCAGATAGCTCAGTCCATTCTCACATAAAGTATGAAATATCAGGAAATGGTTTGTGTTTTATGCATGTTTACTTTAGATTAAAATGAAATTTTCACAACGTTCTTTAAAATACAATCCAATTAAATTTTCAATGTCTTTGTTTTCACATTCTTGGATGGAACTTTTGAAGAACTCACACTGTAGTAATAACCACAAAACCACCTTACTAAGGAAATGCCACTGAGCTTAGAAATAATATCTTTATAGTCTGTGTGGTACTACAGAAGTCCAGAATCTTCAGCAGGTGATTATACTGATTGAGTTCTCATTTCCTTCCTGTTTTGTCCTCTTTATGGAGGACACATTCTGAATGGCACTCGACTGCTAAGCGAGTAGAATGAGGCAGGCAAAAATCCATTTGAGAAATCACAAATCACAGATTATTTGAGAACATTGGGCCTAGGGAGCTTGAGGGATTTACCTGAAGTCATATAGCTGACTGACGGCGGGTTCAAGTCCCCAGGTCTTCTTTGCAATAACTTCTACTTCCTTGATGGATTCTTCCATCATGGGTAATTCTTAACCTTCTGCTAAGACTGGGGTCAATTTCTCTGAGATAGCCAGGACATTTTACTTAGACATGGCCAAATCCATAGCAACTCACTTCTATGTAACACTGATTATATGCCAGATGCTAGGCTAAAACTTTTATACACATTATCTCTTTTACTCTTCACAAGCACTCTGTAGAGAGGGACTGCATTAATGCACCGTTTTACAGATGAGAAATTGAAAACCACAGAGGCCAGGTTAACTTGTTGAAGGTCACACATGTGAGGAAATGGTCAAACCAGAAACTGAAATTAAGTCTCTCTGATTTGAAAGCCCATGCACTAAACCACTTTACTATACTGCCTCTCCACACAAACAAGAAATAGCCAAACAGAATGAAAATCCACATTATTATTTTAAAACAAGCACACTTTCATGTCTCTTTTTAAAAGACAGTTACATGCAAACAATGGCAATATGAAGTGTTTCTGAAGTATGAGTTTAAATTTGGGGAATGCAAATCTTGAGAACTCAGTACTTTAGTGTCTAGGGATGATCATGGTGGTTTTCCAAACACACACCTTCTGCAAGTAAAATATCAAATGATGTGTAAGACACCTGTGTAAATTATTTTTGCACGAGTATTAGTTAATGTTTGTAAAATCCTATTAAGAAATAGTTGCCAAAAACAGCTAGCACTGGGAAGCTGAATCAGTTCTTTGGTCATGTCAGTGATGTTCTTATGGCTGACAGGATATTTATTCCCAGAGGTAACTGTTAATAAATTGCATTTTGCCCCTTCAGTTTCTACAAGCTTGTGATGGTGAGTGGGAGGAGAGGAAAACCTGTAATTCAGGATGGTTTAGAAGCTGGTTGCCTTGGAAACTGGAAAAAGCAGCATAATGCCCACCAAAACCGACTGTCAAAAAGAGAAAGGATTTTCTTTTTTTGATCTGTGTTGCTTTCCAAATGCATATTTTGTGAATTTTGCCAGTCTGATTAGGGCCATTGGTCCTTGGTGGGCGGTGCAAGCCAGAGTGGGCCAAAGGTTAGTCAGAGAGGATGGGAAATTCTTCATAGACATTGTACTGACAGAATCCTGGGGGGAAGGGGATGGTGGTGTAGTTAAAATGAGTTTATAAGTTGACAAAGTTATCAACAGGTGAATATTTCACACAATGTGACATGCAGGCAATTCTTAATCATAATTTATCTACATTTAAATTTATAGCAGCAAAACTTACTTTTTTAACATAAAAGTTTTATTTGCTGTAATCTACTCTTTGCTACTCTTATGCTACTTACACCAGAAGTTTTGGTTTATACTAGAGTAGTTATTTTCAAGAGTAGCACTTGGAAATTCACAAAAATTTAATGAAAGTAATTTCTTAATACTTTTAAAAAATGCATATTTTTTATTTTTAAATGATCACACATGTACACATACACATTTTATAGGTTTGTATATATGCGTGCACATATATTTAAGTAAATCATAGGAAATTGCTGATTTTAGACTATATTAGGTCTATAAAAATGGCAATTTTATATATTTTAACTTATAAATAAATAGCAGAGGTCACAGAATACATGTTTTTCTTCTTCTTTGCTGGGTTCCCCATTCCCTCTTTTCTCATCTCCACCTCACCCTCTTCTGTATCAGTCCTTCCCTACACTTCCCATATATCCTCACTCTCTTCTTGCCTCACAGGCAATTCACATTAACAACCTAGTATGTATCTCTGTGCTCACAGAATCATGAACAGATGTAAATATATCTGCGCATCTATATATGTGTTAGTGACAAAACTCATGATGCAGATCTCAAACTTCCAGATTGTTTTTTTTCCTGTTGATAGCTACAGCTATATATTCTCTTTCCTGCATTTGAATATTGCTTATCTTCTCTTCTTTGCACTTATCCTTAATGGATTTCAGCCTAATTCCCTTTTTGACATTCATTCACTTGAATTCTATTTCTCTCCTATGTACTAGAAACAATTCACAAATGATTCAAGCTGCAAAGTGTTGCAACATGTCACAAAGATGGATTAGTAATTCTTTTCTGGTTTCCTACTTTGCATCCACAGAATAACCTATTATTTTGCAAAGTTAAGAGTAAGGATATATGAGAAGGAAATGCTTTGGATTATTCTAGTAACTCTAGACCCAGAATTTCTCCTGCAAGGAAAAATGGCCTCCCAGAGCCATTTCTCTGATTTCCATCAGTCACAACCAAGTTAACGATTGGTTAGGCAATGGAGTCATATGGAAAGACCTTAGAACTTATGTTATGGATGAGGCTGTTTGAAATCTTAAACATGAGGTACAGCTTCACTGCAGATGTCATAGGACACCTGATGCTCTCACTGTTAGCCAAAGGTGACTTCTCCTCTCACTGCTACTGAAATTGCCATTGAATCCCATTTTCTTCTTCAGATGCAATATCTCTCCTGTTAGGCCATTGTGGCAGACTTTGGCTCAGTACTATGGGCAGATTCCCAAGATGCTGGGCAACTGGGCTATTCCAGGACTACACTACTCTGAGTTTTCCCATTAGGAAGTGAATGTTGACAGAGGGAGAAGGAAATGAGTACTCAGTAGTTGGAGATTTATGGCTTCTTCTCCAGTCTGTACTCCCCAATTCCCTATGTGCATCTGTACAGGTCTTGGATGCTCTTTGGCCTCCCCACAAATGCCCACCATAAAGGGCTATAGTCCCTTCTCTTATTTGGAAAGGAAAATGCTTTATAATGAAGTAAAATGTGAATTCCTAGGAGTTTGGGGGTTGAATGTCCCTTGGGATCAACTCAGAAGATGCCATTCCTGAATTGTGATTTGTTTTCCTGATAGGGTTTCCTTGGGTGAGTCTTTTATCCTCAGCAGAGGATACCCTAGCCAGGGAGAAGACAGATCATTCCAGTTCTTTTAGGTATTTATTCAGTCATTTATTTAGAAGCTGAGTCTGCCCTTTTCCTGCCTGTCAAAAGGGCTTCAAAGCTGTCACACCAGGAACTGTTTCAGATTACAGACTTCAGCAACTAATGACCCATGTCCTCCCTTCAGTAGTGAAATCCCAAAATGGCCCTGGGAGAGGAGAAAGTAAATCCTGACAGTGCTTAGAGGTCATCTTAGAACTAAATCTCAGGAGAAATGTTTTTAGGTTGAGAGAGAGATCCCCCCCCCAAAAAAAAAACGAAAGGAAAAGAAAGGGAAATCATGAGACTAGTGCCCAGAAGGGTGTCTGCAGCTCACCCAGGTGTGTTCTGAAGACCAAACATCTACATCAGCAATTAGCAGGAAACCTTGAGCTCCTCTACCTCTCAGGAAACAGTGGAATCAGATAGCATCGGAAGCACACACACACACACACACACTCTCTCTCTCTCTCTCGCTTCACCTGATCCTTCCTGCAGGTCTCTGTAGGAAAGGAGTTTCTGTGGGTAAGAGAATGAGACCAGGTGATCGTCCGAGGAGGCTGTAATTTTAGCAGACCTACCAAGAACCTTGATGTAGGAGGCTTGTTATTCTAAATCACAGAAGCCTTTTTATTTTTTTCTTTGGAAAGTATGTGAATGATTATAATGCTGCTTTGCTTCCCAAACTGAGCAGTGAGGTAAACAGCAGAAGCCACAACAACCACAAACAACAGCAGAAGCTCTCATCCTGACCACCATGGAGCTTCTCGAAAGAACTTACCTTGTGAATGACAGAGCCACCAAGATGTATGCCTTCACCCTAGACAGGTAACAGACACCTGTTTCTGCTTCACGACTTTCTGTGTCTTGACTATTCAATAAATCCTTAGATCCTACTTCTTCAAAATTGGAAACTTGCTGTGCAACTCAGGGGTATTTTGTAAAATCTGATAAGCTGTTGACTGACCTGTATAATTCATATCCTGGAAAATGCAGGATTTGATTCCTTAAATATCCTAAGTGCACAAAGGGTACATTTTATTAATATATTTTTCATCTGTAGTTTATCTTCCAGGAAACAGGCATATATGATCTAATCTGTTTACCTTTCTTTTCCTCAATTATTCCCATTTTTAAAGTTCTAAATACATTTTACTAAATTATATTTAGAAAAAAATTAAGGCTTTTCAACATTGTGACAGAATTGGGGTTACATTGATCTTTAAACCAACTGCTGTTTTCTTAATCATAAAATACCATAGTCAAATGTACACAACTATAATGAATATAGCTGAGTTTAATGTCCTACATAGTTCTAGTCCATTTACTATCTCCACAATACCACATGCACAGTACCGCATTCATTTATCTTCCCCTTATTGAACTACTATTGATTGAACACGCTCAGATATATAACAGGAAGAAAACATGCTTACTTTCAGATCTCTGTCCTCTTGAAACTTTGAGTCTAATGTGGAATGCACACAGAAAATAGGCAATTACAAAATAGCATAGAAGTGTCATTCTGGAGGTGTTTAATGAGAAGATCTCAAAGGAACCTAGGCCTTAGCCAGACTTTAGGGGTCAGAGAAAGCATTGCAGAAGTGATAGAATAAGAAGTGAAAAATGAAAAGGAGTTAGAGTAAGGTTAGGAAAATTCCATAGAAAATACAGGTGGGGGACATTTTCCAGACTGAGATAATTGCCTGGTAAAAACAGAGACATGTAAGAATAAGAGTTTTGTATGTTTGGGGAATTCAGTCTGAATGAGAAGAAAAGAGAAACATGCTTAGTACGTACAGATGCATGAATGGAAATCTGAAATGATTTCATATAGGAGCAGAACTTAAGAGAACACATACCCATTAATAGTATGTGTAATGTTTGTTTGTTTCATGGAACCAAATTCATATTCTAAAAGAGTAGCAACATTGTGTTTGATAGCATCAAATGTTTGAACAACTGTAAAGGGACATTTTTAATAGGATCTTTATAATTTTGCTTTAAAAATATATGATAGAATCTAGCACATCTATTATCTCACATTATGACAATTATTTTTCTTAGAAAATAATATTAGATGTGATTTATTAAGACCATAAATAACAAAACCTCATATTAGGTCAGGCAGAAATTTTAGACAAAGAATTGTTTTTACTATAGACACTCTTAATAGAGCATCTCTACATTATTAAAATAACACTATTTGCCTTCTCATTAAAATAGACCATTAACTCTGTTACACAAATAAAGCTAACCATATAGAGTTATAGGTCTCTTTTACTTCCTAAATGGGTATGGTTTTCAGGATATGGTGATGATAGAAACTATCGAACTCATTTTTATTTTCTTTTCATATAAAAACAGTTAAATCTTGGAGAGATGATTTATGCTGATCCCTCATTTTACCAGTTAGGAACCTGAATGCCAAAGAGAAGTGCCTTTCTTAAGGTCAGCTGCCTAATTATGGCAGAGTTGGGATCTGAACCCATGCCTCCTGTTTGTGAATTTAGTGCCTGCTTCCTCCTCTTCCACCTCTCCTGCACACACACTTTCACCTTGTGGCCTCCTGAATCCTTAATCTATTTCTCCTTGAGGTCACATGGACCTTGATTTCCTCACTTATTTGCTTCCTTTTATCATCTTCTCTGATCTCCTTTCTCATGGATTTTCTTCTGTCTCTCTTTCCCAGACAACTTTGCCCTCTGATAGTCCTTCTCTTTTCTCCTTCCTTCTCTCTTTCTACTTATAATCAGCTTTCAATTTAAATTGTTACTAGCTATTGAGAAACTTACCCTGAAGGAATCTTTATTCTCTAATTCCACGAAAGGAGTATTTCATTTATCTACTGCTGGGCTACAAACTAGTCTCAGAATGTAGTAGCTTAAACAGCAATCATTTTATTATTCACAATTCTTGGGTCAGTGAGGTTTGTTCATGGGGCTGCATTCTGCTGGTGTCTGGGCTGTGCCAAAAGTTCCAAGATGGCTTTACTCACATGTCTGGGGGCTTTGTACTAGCTTTTGGTTAGTCTTCATTCTCCTTCTCATGACCTCAAATATTTTCCCCCTTAAAGGAGCCTGCTATGGACTGAATATTTGTGTCCCCCCCCGCTCCCAAATTCATATTTGGAAGCCCAAACTCTTATGTGACTGTGCTGGAGATAGGACCTTTAAAAGAGATGATTAAGGTTAAATGAAGTCATCAGGATGGAGCCCTGATATGGTAGAACTGGTGTCCCCATAGAAGAGGAAGAGACACCAGAGATCTCTCTCCACTGTGTGAGGATATAGAAAAGCAGCCATCTATAGACCAGGAAGAGAGCTTTTGCCAGAAACTGAATTTTCCAGCACCTTAATCATGGACATTCAGCCTCCAGAACCATGAGAAAATAAATTTCTGTTGTTTAAGTTACCCAGTCTATGATATTTTGTTATAGCAGCTTGAGCAGACTAACATAAGGTCCAGCTTTAATTGGATCAGATTGTGGAGCAATTTATGCCTTAGGGCATTGTTAAGACAGTAGAGTAATCAATAAGTGATTAAATTGGTCAATAGTTGGATGTGATACCCATTTAGGCAGAACAGCCAGAAGCTTAACAGTGAGACCATGGAAAGAGACAATCAAAGCAAACATGATTAAAATGATCAGTATCCCTGGGCTGGGGTGGAGGAGGTAAAGATGACTCTGTGTATACTAAGGCTTCACCCTCTTGGGAATAATAACAGAAGTTGCACACTTAGGGGACATAGGAGGAAAGAGATTCCACTTAATTAGACAAGCCATTCCCAAACAAATAATAGAGCAAACAAGTAAACATCAGTAACAACAGGCCCATAGGGGATCAGTATCCAGAACTGCTAACATGTATTATCTAAAACATCCAATTTTAGGCTAAATATTATAAGACCTGCAAAGGAACAGCAAAAAATAACCCATACATAGTAAAAAGAGCAGGTAATAGAAACCGCCTTTAAAAGAGCCCAGGTGTTGGACTTAGCATTCAGAGATTTCAGAGTAGTCATTATAAATATGATTAAAGACTTAAATGAAATCATGTTTAAAAAAATTAAAGAGAGGTATGATGGCAGTGTCTCATCAAATAATGTCAGTAGAGAGATAGAAATTATATAAAAAAGAGATAAATGGAAATTCTGAAGTTGAAAGTACATTAAGTAGAATAAAAAATTTGTTAAAGGAGCTCAGCAGTAGATACGAACTGACAGAAGAATCAGTGAACTTGAAGATGGATCAACAGATATGCAACATAAAGAACACAGAGAAAAAATGAGGAAAAAGTAACAGAACCTCAAAGAAATGTGGCACATCATTAAATGCCCTAACACACGCATAATGGGAGTACCAGAAGGAGAGGAGAAAAAGGAGGACAGAAATATTCAAAGAAATAATGGTTAGAATTTTCAAAAATTTGGTGACAATATTAATCTACACATCTACAATGGGTCAACAGACTCTAAGAAGAATCAAGGAAAACAGATCTACTCTCTGACATATCATAGTGAAAATACTGAAAGCAAAACAGAAAAAAATTTTGAAAGCATCAAGAGAGAAAAAGATTCATCATGTTCAAGAGCATCTCAGTAAGATTACCACCTGACTTCTAGCAGAATAAAAGGACCTGGAAGGCAGTGGAATGACATATTCAAAGAGCTAAAAGAAAAAAAAAAGAACTGTCAACCAATCATCTTATATCCAGCAAAACTATCTTCTAAAATGAAGGTGAAATGAAGACATTCCCAGGTGAGCAAAAACTGAGAAAATTTTTTGCTAGCAGACTCACTTTTCAAGCACTAGCAAAGGAAAATTTTCGGGCTGAAAATAAATGACACCAGACATTAACTTGAATCAAGACCCAAAAACCAAATAGCATCAGTAAAGATAAAGGTAATTATAAAAAACAGCATATTTACTCTCCTTTCTTCTCTTAACTGATGTAAAGATAAATTGCATACATAACATACATACATATATATAAATATATATAATATTAGATGAAATACTAAAGTTATAGAAAGATACAAACTACCAAACTAACTCAAGAGAAAACAGAAAATCTTAGTGGATCTATAATAAGTAAAAAGATTGACGTAGTACTAAGGAAACTTCATGCAAAGAAAATCCCAAACCCAGATGTCTTCACTGGTGGTTTTTACCAAACATATAAAGTAGAATTAATACCAGTTCTTCACAAATTTTTCCAAAAAATAAAAAGGATTGAACATTTTCCAACTCATACTATATTTTAACATTCCACTGATAGCAAAACAAGAAGATATCACAAGAAAATAAAACTATAAGTCAATATGCCTTATATATACAGATTCAAAAATCCCTCCACCCAATACTAACAAACTAAACACAGCAAGATAAAAAAAAATTATGAACTACGGTGAAGTCAAATTTATCCCAGTAATGCATACTTCATTTAACATTTGAAATACAATCAAAGGAATACACCACATTAATAAAATAAAGGACAAAACCCACCACATGATTATCTCATTAGATGCAGAAAAAGCATTCAACAAAACAACAGCCTTTCATTATGGTGACATTCACCAAACAAGAAATAGAAAGGAACTTTTTCAACCTGATAAAAAGTTTTCTACAGAAAACATGAAGGTAACATTAAACTTAGTGGTAAAGGCCTGAAAGCTTTCCCTTAATATCAGGAACAAGACAAGGATGCCCATTGTCACCATTTCTACATAGCAGAGCCCTACTGGGGCTCGATCCCAGGACCATGAGATCATGACCTGAGTAGAAACCAAGAGGCCAACACCAAGAGTCCCATGCTTAACTGACTGAGCCACCCAGGTGCCCCTAGCTTTAAGTTATTTCACAGTACAACTTTATTGTTTCTGAAGAACAATGATAATCATGTAATGTGAAAATGGTAGACTAACTTAAAAATTCACACTTTTTGTGTATTTATCTTGTTCCAAACACACTCTGAAGTGTTCATATGAACTAGCTAAAATCTCAAAGCTACCCTGTGAGAGAGGTGTTATCATTATCCCCATTTTGCAGGTGAGGAAATTGAGGCACAGAGTGGTTAAGTTGTTTTCTTACAGTCATACAATTACTGAGTGGTAAAGCTGGGATTTGACTTAGCAATGGGATGTCAGAGCCCAAATTCTCAGCTTCCTCCCTGTACTATCATCTACTCAGCCCATTTCAGAAACTGGCATGACCTCCACCTAGCTGTTGTAACCAGAAATCCATGAGGAATCCTCAAGTCCCAACCTTCCCTCATTCCCCTCTAAATAATGCTATTGGTTAGTAAGTCCCATTGATTCTACCTCCCAAACATCCCTCAAATATGGCTACTTCTTCCCCTTTTCCTTGTCACTGCACTGGTCCAAATTGCCAGCATCTCTGCTTCAGCCACCTCCTAAATGGTCTCCATGTTTTGTCTCTTTATGCTCAAGTCTTCCAAGTATCACCTGAAGTGAGCATTTTAGAAATGTGAACCACATTATGTTACTTCCCTGCTTAAAACTTTCCAACTTCCTTCTTGAAGAAAAGGAAACCCTTTTTCATGGTTCACAGAGTTCTGCATGATCTAACTTCTGCCTACTTCTCTGATGTCATCCAATATCACTTTCTTCATCCCACAGTGGCCACCTACGTAGTTCCCTTTCTGTCAAGGCTAGCTTTTGACAGGATAGGCTCTTTCTTGCCTTTTTGCCTTTGCACCAGCAATACCCTCCACTTGTGATGTTTCTCTTTCGTGTAGGTCTACTCCCATTATCCTTTAACTCACTGTAGAGATATCTCTACAGAGGTGCCTCCCATTACCACTCTCTTTGAAGTAGTCCCACCTTTACTCCCTGATCACTGACCATCATACTACACAGCCTCTGTGACTATCGGCTGGCTTACTGTTTGTCTCCCTCTGCTAAGATATAAGCTTCTGAGGTCAGGAACTTAGTCTTAAAGACCATGGATCAATTAGCATCTCTGAAAGTGTAGGCACATTGCAGGGATGCAGTACAAATTTGTTGAATGAATGAATACATGAGGTATTGGGATATGCATAGTGGGACCTAAGCTTTCATCTCCTCTTCTCATAGGAATAGTGATTTGAGGTTCTTGGGAGAAGTGATGTGAAAGCGCAAAATAGAAGTGATTTTATGTAGTCAACATATGAAATAAGAGGGTGAAAGTTTTACCAGCTCTACTTTAGAGACACAGAAACAAAGTGGTTTAACTTCTACCATCAAACAAAAATAAAATACAAAAGAAAAAAAAAAAACTTCTCCAAGATCACAAAACAAAGCTCCATTCTCTAATTAGTATTTTAAGAAATAAACTCAAAGTTGTAGGCTATTGCAAGAAAAATTTTGAATATTTCCCTATTTCTCCTGTTATTCCCCCTTTTTTTTCTTTGATGCTACAGTAACTTCCTCTGCTCTGGCCTATTATTCCTATTCTTCAGAACTTCAACCATCTTTGAATTCATGGGAATCTATGGAGATTTATTCATAATTCATTTTTTGATGCATCATAGCATTTGCTTTTTATAACCTTCTTAAAATTCTCAGGATTCACATCATTTTTTAGAGTAAGAGCCTATTCTGCATCTGTAGGTACCCAGACCACTTTGCTCTAATGAGGTAATGAGAAATGTACTTTAATTTTGGTTTTTAAGTTTTGGGGGGATTACAGACACTTTTAGGAGCCCAGTGAAGACTGTGGGCTCTTGCATCCCCCCATAAAACACACACAAACACATATATGAACACATTGCATCCCATTTCAATGGAGCCTCTGAAGCCCACCTTTGGATCTCCTGCTTAGTATTTCAAGGAGCAATCTCAGCTCAAAGTATATCCATATTGGTTAATCTTAGAGTCTAGGACAATAAAGTAGTATTCAAAGGTAAAAATTGGCCAGGTTTCTTGCACTTTTCTTCTTGTGGCATTGCCCTGGAGGCTGTGCCCTTAGTAGGATTCCTGCCTTTGACTTCTGCACTGCTTCAGAATAAGTTCTTTCTCCTGGTCACTTACCACCTGGTTTTCTCTGGCCACAAGATTCATGAAAAATATAAAATAAAGCAAATCTTCCTATGACTTCAGCAAATCAGTGGCCAAATGAACAGTGCCAGAATGATCAGTGACTCTGTCTTGCTCATGTTGCCTTCTTAGCACAAAGGAAGAGGAAACCTCTATCATGCTTTATTTTTAGTTCTCAGGCTCCTGAGTTGATGGCCATTGGTGATCCACACTGCTACATGATATATTTTTTATTATCAGGGTATGTTCAAAATCCTGAGTGTTATTAATATCATCAGTACAAACATTCCAAAGTCAATTTGGTGATATATACCAAAATCCTTAAAAATGTAGATACCTCTTGACCAGACAATTCCCCTTTTAGGGTTACATTTTAAGAAGATAATAATATATTGAGTAAAGATTAACTATAAAGGTCAACAGCCCCATTTATATGAGCAAATAATTGGAAAAGAATGAATTGTTTAATAATAGGAAATCAGTTCATTATGTATGACATATTTATATTAAATACAGTGCTCTCTATATGTTAAACATAATAGTGTAGAATATTTAATAAATTGAGAAAACATCAACAATACATATAGCTAACAATCAGGTTCCAAAGCTGTATCTTTGGTAGGATCCTATGGTGACATTGTCATTTCATCCATAACCCATTCCAGCCCTTCCCCACAGAGTTGCAGCCATAAGATTTGGGTAGCATCTACCCCAATCTCAGCTCCAGGAGTCAGCATGGTAGGGTTTAGCCATTCTGATTATAACAAGGTCTAAGCCAATTAGCCCATCCATATTCCTCTGGCTATAAAGGTTGGTTCTCATTTGGCCAAATCAGCATGCGACTCAGGACTCTTGTTTAGGAGTTGAGAATGGACACTCTCTCTGCCTGTATAAGAAAAGGCAGGTGCACAACTGTGATTACCTTGGGCATCCATTCCACTACCATGAGGGAAACCAGCCTGCGGTTAAAGTGTACTTGAGAATGCAGAGCAATGCCTCTGGTGTCTTCCTAAATCAGGTTAAAGCCTGATACATCTAGATGCTTTCAGTTGCAGAACCAATAATTCCCATTTCATAGCATGAGCTTTGTTTTCAGTACTTGTAACCCAAAACACCCTAAGTAATTATGGACTCTGATTATGTAAAAAAAAGTGTTTTTTTTTTTTTAAAGATTTTATTTATTTTTTAGAGAGCGAGTGAGAGGGAAACAGCATGAGAGGGGAGAGGGTCAGAGGGAGAAGCAGGCTCCCTGCTGAGCCGGGAGCCCGATGCGGGACTCGAACCCAGGATTTTTTTTTTTTTTAAAGAAAAAAAGTGTGTTTATATATCACAAATCTAAACAACAAAATATCAGTAACAGTTGTCTTTTGGAGGTAAGATTACCAGTGATTTTTCCCTTTTCTTTGTGCTTTTCTGTAATTCTAGACTTTTTGTAATGAATATATACTTTAGTTTATTCGGGAAAAACCCAAATATAATGATAAGTAGGGCCATAATAATTACCATCATCTAAACCAAAACCTTCAGACCTTTAATTCCAGATGGGGATAAGACAAATGAACTAGCTCTTCAAGTGGAGGTGAATTTATTTTTCTTCTTATACCCTTCAAAGTCAAGAATGCTAAGTTCCTAATTCTAAGAATCTTATTAATGTCTTCTAATAAGTTTATTTAAAAAATGAAAGTCTGATGGGCTCAAGATCCGTGGATATTGATATTGGCATCAGTAGAGATTGGTTTCAGGTGTATCGAAGTTTAGGGAGGGAGGTGGGGTGGAGCCCAGTGGAAAAAACACTAGGTTTAGAATCCCAGTTCCGCTGTTTCCTGGTTATTTGGCCTCAGGCAATTACTTAACCTCTCTGAACCTTGATTACTTCAGCTAAGAAACTATGGGATTGGACTGAATGTTATCTACAATCTTTTCATCTATGAAATTCTAGAGCCCTATACATGGCTCTAAATAATGCTTTATATTTGAGAGGAACTAATAGGTACTGCCTGCTTCAGGAAGTATAAGCAAGTTTGACTCCCAATACAGCTTTGATAGATTGAGACAGATTGTCTGCAAAGCTGTGTTAAGAGGGTTTCTGAGAGTCCACGTGGACTCAGCAGGAGAAAGTGCTATGATCTATTAACAGTGTTGCTGTGGAGAAGAAAGGAAGAGTTTTGGCATTTAATAGTGAGTATTTGAATCATCAAGCTGACTCCTACGCACATATCCAACATTGCCCTGCCTCCCCCCCTTTAAATTTGTAACACAGGGTCCAAAATCTTTTCAAAGTGCAGTAATTTGGAAGGAAATGCATCAAAGTGTATCTGCTTCCCTTCTCCTGTTCCTTTGACATCTCTTAATCAGTGCTGGTAGAGACTGAATAAGACCTTGACTGAATAAAAGCAAAACCTTTAGTAGTTGAGAATTCAGAAGGAAATTTCTTGCTTGTTCCTTACACTTGATATTTCTTGTGGAAGGAGCTGTGAACAGCAACTTGCCAGCTAGTTAGCAGATGTCCTACTATCAGTTCTGAGAATGGGCAGGGTTGTCAGTGAGGTATTTGCAACCATGTTCACTTCTTGCTTCTGTCAAACTCATCCATAGTGTAGAACTCCAGCAGAAATCCTTGAATAAAGATCAATGTCCTGGAGAGAAGCCAGAGGAGCTGGAGTCAGGAGCCATCTATCACTGTCACAACAACTCCAAGGCCACAGAGAACAGAGCAAACGAGCAAGTCTATGCCAAGTGGAAACTCTGTGCTGCTTCGGGAATATGCTTCGTTTTCATGATTACAGAGGTCGTGGGTGAGTATTACTTAAAGAGACTTCTCTGATTAAACAAGCAAACAAACAAAACCCCACATGACTGCAGAAGGGTTATAGAAGTTCTCCTTTGAAAGAAAGATTTCATATTTTTTGTAAGTACTGAGTAACGATATGCTCATTATAGATAAGGTGGAAAATACTAGGAAACAAAATAAAATTCATCACCATCCCACATTTGAGTAATAACCTCTAATAACATTGTGGAGTATTTTTGTAAAATATATTTTTCTATTCATAACTCAATAGTTATTATTAACATAACTTTTTTTTAACATAACTGAGAGCATACTGAATGCTTTTGACCATGCCATCAAATACTCTTCAAAAACATTTTTATGCCTGAATAATATTTTATAATATGCTCCACTGTGATTTACATAACCATCTCCCTATTGTTAGAAATTTAGGGAGGTGTTTTTTTTTTTTTTTTTTTTTTCCTGCTGTGGACAATGCTGCAGTGAAAACTCATGAATAAGAGTCTCGCTGCCTCTCTGGTTAATCCCTTGAAAGAGATTCCTAACAGTGGAAAAACTGACTGAAGGACATAAATACTTTTATTACTTCTTGATGCATATTGCCAAACTGCTATCCAGAAAGTTTAAAACAATTCATATGTCTGCCTGCTGTATGTAAGAATAATTCTCCAAATCTTTACCAGAACTTATTTTAATCTTTTAAAAATCTTTGTTAATGTATAGGTTAATATGCTTTATTTTATTATTCATTTTTTTTGTTACTGTTAGAATATTTTTGCATGCTTATTAGTAATCTATATTTCCCTTTGTTGATGCATTTCCTGCTTGCCTCTTAATGTCTCCTGCTCATTTGTTTTTTAGATAATTTATAATGTTCTATATTGATCTCTGGGAGCTCTTTATATAGTTAGGATATTGAACTTTTTATATTTGTTATAAGTACTTATTCAGTTTATTGTTTACTTTTTAATTTTTGGTTTGATGTAGAAAAGTTTTAAATTTTATATATGTAATTGTACCAAACATTCCATTTTGAGCTAACTTCTTTTATTGCTCTTTCACTATTTTATTTTATTTATTTTTATTTTTTATTTTTTTAAAGATTTTATTTATTTATTTGACAGAGAGAGACAGCGAGAGCAGGAACACAAGCAGGAGGAGTGGGAGAGGGAGAAGCGGGCTTCCTGCCAAGCAGGGAGCCCGATGTGGGACTCGATCCCAGGAACCTGGGATCATGACCTGAGCCAAAGGCAGACGCTTAATGACTGAGCCACCCAGGTGCCCTGCTCTTTCACTATTTTAGTGCTTTGGTCCCTATCTACTGAGAAAATAAATATCATTTTGTTGTTCAATTTTTTGCATTTAATTTTAAATCATTGTGGGATTAGATATGCTCTAAGGACTACAAATTCTTTTTCTAAGTAACAGTTTTCTGCATTATTTCTGGAATAATTAATTATTCCTTCCATTGATTTTTGATGTTTCTTTAATCATTTATCAATATTTTATAAAAGAATAATGGTTTGGTTCTAAGGTGTTTCATTGATCTGTATTGTTCTTCTCTGTTACTAGTAACATATTTAATTAACATAGATTTATATGTTATAATATCTGTTGTTCTTTCCTCATTATTCCTTGTTTAACAGAAAAAAGGAAAAATCCATTTATTTCTGTTTATTATTCTAATACATGAGAACCATTGTGTTCAGTTCTCTCCAAAATCAGATTATGATTTTACTGGTATGTAAGTTAATTTGGAAACACAAATCTCTTTAAAATACTCAGTTTTCTCCTCTAGGAATATGGTATGTCTCTCCATTTATCCAAATACTCTACATCTCTCATTTGTTTTGTGATTTTAGTTAGTTAGCTTATTTGTTTTAATACAGGGGCAGACTATTTCTTGCCAAGGTTATTTAGATGTGTTTGGTTTATTCTTTCCAGAGGTGAGTGGGGTTTTCCTTTTTGCACGTCCTCTTTTCTAGGTGGTTACTTTTGGTATTCTCGAATGTTTTCCATTTTGCATATTCATTTTATACTAATCAGTGTATTTGCAGTATTTTTGTTCTAAATGTATCTCAACCCATTTTCTTTGTTCCTCTCTCATCCATCCTTCCCCCTCCTAGGAGATAACACTCTCGTGCAAAAAACATATTTCTCTTCTTTTTCAATAATTATATCTCTTCTGTATGTTTCATATTTTTATCATGTTAAATAATACTTTATGCTAAATCAAATCTTCTGTTCAACTATTTAAGTGAAATGTTTCCTGAGAGGTAAAGTATTTTCATTCTATGAATGAAGTGGGTTTTTTCCCTAGTCTTAAATGTTTAACAAATAATTAAGGATACTTGTTGATTTTTATCAAGTATATTTTCCTTTAAACATACTCCGTTAAAATTTTTTTGACACATTGTTGATGTGTTTCATATTCAGAGATTTCCAAATATAATACAGTCTTTGCATTTCTGGCATTCTGATAATAATAACTGATATCTACTTAATGCTTATTATGTGCCAGGAACTGTGAGGAGTGCTTGTCATTATGTTACCTTACTTAATCCTGTCGAAATCCCTGAGAGGTAGGTCCTCTTATAATTAGTTGCACCATATAGATGAGGAACCTGAAATGCAAAAAGTACTTTATTTGAGTACTTTTAAGTGGGCAGGCAGTCTGAATTCAGGGGCTCATGTTCCTAAGCTGTGCCTCTCAAATTCACTGTGGTGGGCCATTCTTTCAATGCACTGCTCAATCTGGGTCACTCATATTTTCACTAGGAATTTTTATCTTTATTGATAATTGAAATTGATAGTTTCTGTTTGGAGCTATTTTCCTAAGTTTTTGAATTAGAGTTATGCATATTAAAATGAAAAGTTTAGTCTTAATGATACCTCTTTTTTAATTAAAAAAATGGAAATGATTTATATAACTCTGTAATTATATCTTCCTTTTTAAAAACAGATCCCTGGCAAATTGTCTAGCTTTGGAGACATTCTTGGAAACAATTTTAAAAATATATTTATTAGCTTCTTCCTCATTTTTTGATGTACTCAAAATTTCTACTTCTCTAGTAAATTTTGGTCATTTATGTTTTTTCAAAGTCAGCCATCTCATTGAAATTTTCCAATTTATTTTCATACATTGGAACATGACAGTTTCATATTAATATTCTCTTCTTTATTCTAGCTTCTTTCTCATTTTAATATTGCTTATATATTTTCTTTTCCTTCATTTAACTTGGTAGGTGTCTAGTTTATTTACATTATTTATATGTGTGTATATATATACATATTGAATATATTATTATCTAAATTTTTCCTCTGTTTTTAATTCACAGTTTTGGCTTTAAAAATATTTGTTGTTTCCTCCATCTTTCTTCAGGGTTGTAATCTTATTGCATATTTTAATATCTTGAGTTATATCCTTCTCTGATTATTTTTATCCTTTCTTTTTATTAATGATAAAATTATGTTTAACTATGAACTTAGTCTAAAAGTTTTGATATGCAATGTATCTTATTTATTATTTCTACCCCCCAAAATAAAAAAAAGAACACTAGGAACTACCTGGCATACAGTCTCATAAGCTACTATTACTCCATTACCACAATTACCTGTTACACTCTTACCAATATTTTGGCTTCATTTTTTGTTACCCAAAAGGTGGGCTAAATTAATAATAATCCAAGACTGGAGGAAGGCAGTCTGAATCCAGGGGCTCATGTTCAGGAAAACAGAACCTGCTATGTTTTTGTCTTTGTTTTGTTTTGGCTTGGTTTGGTTTTGCACTATCAAAGCTAACAATCGGAATTAATTGGTTTCTTAAACCTCTGGAGTCTTATAGCCTATTTATCCACTCAGACTTTTATACCTTTTGAAAACTGGAAAAGAACTTAGACTCATCCAGTCCAAGAAAAATCCAGGGTTGACAACTAATTTTCCAGTCAAAGATTATAAAAATAACTGATACCATACCAGGGTAAGTCTTTTGAAGGAACCGAATTAATAGCTTGATGAAGTTGCAAGGAATTTACTTTGAGTAGTTCCAATTTGAAAATTCACTTGGAAAATCCACTGACATTTATGCCAGATGTATATGTCTTTTTATTAGTTAAATTCATAAGATCATGGACAGTATTCTATTGCTCATGTAAGAGATGGATAAAATGGAAAATTTTAAGAACAGAACCTATTCAAAATGTGGCTTAAAAAGGTGATGTTCTGGAAATTCATAGCTCTCCAGATAAAGCATTGGCACCACTGCATGCAAACACAGCTCAGCAAGATGTATAAACTGGCTTGTTTTCTCTACTACTTTCTTCCTCTGCTTTCCCCAGAATCCATGTAGATGCTGAGAACAGAGGGCATCTTCTCCCCAGCTGATGTCTAATCATGAGATGGTCTCCCATTCATAAAACTCACTTTTCTCCTTGTACCTTTCCTATGCCCTGTCATGTTGCTTCAAGATAACTTATATTTTTAGGGGAGCGGGGATGAAAAACTATTCACTTGGAGCGAGCCAATCAATCTCCCTCTTCCCTCTCATTCTTAATAATTAATTAGTCTATAAGTTCTAATCTGGCTTCAGTTTAGAGCCAGAAGAAAGTGATGTTGTCAGTACAGGAATTAAATGGATACTGACAGACTCATTTGGAAGTTGAGCTGCATTGATTTTGAACTGATTTCCCTAAAACATTGCTCTCATCATGTTAAATCTGTCTTCAGAATTCTTCAATGGTTCCTCTTTGCCTAGTTCAGTGCTTCACAACGTTTCCCCCATCACGGCAAGCACAAGACAAATTACTGAGTACTGGGGTAGACCCACGAGCGTGCTGTAGCAGGGAGAGGGTGGTTCAGGGGCTCCCTCTGTGCTTGGGCTCACTGGGCTACCCCAAGTGAAAAGAGATCAATGTATTCGAACTTTCTGGCATTCTGGAAAATTTGACTTTCAAGTCATTCCATCATCTGGCTGCCAACCGACTATCAGTCTCTTTCTTTTACTATGTCACAACATGACTCTTCTGTTCCAGCTGTTAATCCATCCTGTGCAAAATAGCATTGTATCTTAAAGTCTCTGTAGCTTTTGCTTATGTCTTTTTATTTGAATGGAAAATGCCTCTCCTCATTCCCTGCACTCATCAAAACCCTGATCATCATTCAAGACCCCAACCAGACCTCACCTAAAGCCATTCTTGACCAGGTCAGAGAAAGCGATTCTTATTCTCAGGTCACTTTTGGGAATCCGGGAGGTCCTCATACAGGGTATGGGATTTGAGACAGGCCTTAAAGTTTGTGTGGGAATCGAAAGATGGCTAAGAGGGAGATGAAAAAGGCCTTCCAGAGGGAGGGCCCTGATGAGCAGCAGCTGATAACTACTGTGGTCCAGGAGGTACCAAATATCAGCCTTGCTTGGAAAGATTTTAAGTGGGTGGGTCGGCAATAGGACAGGAAATCTGTATTCTTAGAAAGAAATTCAAGTGATTCTTGATGTGTAGCTACATTTGGGGGCCACCGTTTGTAGTGGTCAAGGATTGCCTGTTCCAGAAGCTTCCTCCTACTCTGTGCTGGCTGCAGTTCTGGTCCTCCTGGACCAAGAAACTCACGCTCAGAGGCAAGGCTGGGCATGAGACGCCAAGCAAGATTATTCAGTTTCTGGGTCTTTTTCATAGAGAGGCTGGGCAGGGCGGGGAGGGGGGAAGCTTGCTATCCTCCACAAATACTCTGCTGAAATGATATAAACCTGGAGCTTCCCAAGTCCAACCCTTCTTGCTAAGGGTGAGGTAGTCTGTCTTCAGTAAGACAATAAATAGCAATAGTTAGAGACAGAGCAGAGCCCCCCAAACGTTTTTTGAACCTTAGGATTAGGCTGCACTTGATCCAATCCCACCCTGGTTTGTTCTCAGTTGTTTGGGTCAATAAATTATCATTTTGTTGTTGTTGTTGAAGCCAGTTTGAGTTAGGCATTTATGACTTACAACTGGACCTCTGAAAGATCTACCAAAGTCAGTGATGTAAGATAAACAGAACAAGTGCAGAATAGAACTAGAATGGTAGCTGGGGTTCAAGAAAGACCATGAGGCTTGACTGGAGAATCTGGATTAAATCTGGAGGCCTTGCAGAATAACTGACATTTAGAACAGGGGAGAACCAGGTCAAAGGGCTGTGTTTTGAAAGAGAATTGGCCACAGAGCAGATTGGTGGAAGGAATTAAAGAAGGCTATGAGCATTAGTGTGTCTACTGTCAAGGGGCCTTTGAACCTGTTGAATTGGGAGTCTTTCTGATGGCCTGTGAAAATTCCTAATTATGGAAAGGCCTTATCATGCATATGTAAACGTGTATCCCTATTTAAAAAGACAGACATATAGATACTGAGAGCTCAAAAAATCAGCTCAAGCATGGCCACTGCTGGAAGCAACTGAGAACGGTCAGAGAGAGACATCCTGAAGGAGGACTATTTAGAATGTGAAGCACAGATGGAGGACGCAGGAGGTTGCCAGACAGGAAAACAGGGCTGGGAGCGGGCTGGGGAAGATAGTAAGTACCTCAGAGTACAGAACTTCTCCTAGAGAAGTGTCCAAACACACCTATGCAAACTGGTGTGTTTTAAATACTTGTTAAGTAATAACTCCATGCATTGAGTTTTTGATAGTATAATTTTGTTTTTATAGTATGCTATTATGATACATTATTATTATTAATATACTATTATATAGGATTATATAGCATAATAATGCTATTCATAAGATAGTTAAAGGATTTTAAAAAATATGAATTAATAGCAGAGAGTGGTGTCATCCAATAATGGGACACAGGCCAATGTTGTCAGAGAGATATTTGCTTTTTTCATTCCAGTCGGTATGTCTCTGTTCTCCACAGAGCATGTCATGTGTACTTAACATCCACTCTCTGAACCTGAGGTGAGTATGACATACAGGCCCAATGGCTCCGCCGATGTCCTCTTACCCCACAAGCCCTCAGAAGAGTGCATTTCCAGAATTTAGTCCTTAGTGCCTCTCCTATCTTGTTATCAGTACACTGCTTTCTCCATCTTGTCAGTAATCCATAAATGAGTGCTCCTGCCTTCCTTCATGCCTTCCTCATATTTCCTTGGCTCTTACTCTTGTGCCTTAACCTCCAGCTTCTCCTCGCTCCAGGTCAGCCTCCACATTGCCAGCAAGGATCTCTCTCTTCAGTACAGATTTGAGTATGTCACAGCCTCGCCTCAAAATCATAGTAGATTCCCCTATCCCATAGGATAACATTCAAATTCTTTAGCCTGACATAGTTTCCCACAAGTGGGTCCCCAACCCATGTCTCCACTCTTATTTCTGATTATTCCTCCAACACTCCACTCCTCTCGCTTTTCCACAATGGCACCATCTTCTTTCATTTCTGTTTTTGTTCCTGCTCTTGCCTCCTCCTGAAAAACCCTTCCCCTCTAGCTCAGTCTTACCCCTCCCTCTGTGAAAACTTCCTCAATGCTCCCAAGGAGAGTGGTTGTCTGATCCTCTAGCCCACCGCACATGTCTCCAGTACAGTGCATGTTGGACAATGAGATCACTGAAGACAGAGACTGTGATGTGTTTAACTCTGTTTATCTTTGTATACCCCATCCCTGTACCGCACACAGCAAGGGCTCAATAAATACGGGCTGGATGGCTGCGTTCATTGTCAATAATACCCCATGCTTTCAGAAGCAAATGCAAGTTCAGTCAGAAACTACCTCTTGCACACAGTTTTCTCCATAGGATTCAGCATGATCGCTCACAGTTTTCTGGGCTATTCTTATAAGTAGCAATGATGGTTGCAAACTGGTTCTCACTTCCCGGGCCTCCATATAAATATGCTTCTTCCAAAGCAAGTTCTTTTTCTCACTCAGTTGCCTCCTGATTCAGCTGAGCCTGTTGAAGAACCCCTATAGGACTCCATTTCCTTGACTTAGGCTACAATTTGAGCCCAGCACATGGAATTGTCACCATCGTTCTTTGCTGAGATGGTGGGCGGCTGCTAATCTGCATGTAGCCATTCTTCATGTAAGAAATAATGCATTATTAACACAGCTTTATTATCAGACCTGAGTTTGGCAGATAGAGCAACATTAGAGGATAACTGGAAGAAAAGCTGATTTGTTAGCAAAATGTTGCTTTTTGGCTAATGAATCATTCTGATTTTTTGCACTGACAGCTCAGTAACAAGCTTGAGACTACTTTGTTTCAGCCCATTAAACTTTGACAAACCAGATATTAACTACAGCTAGAGCCAGTGGTCTGTGGGGATTATTGCAATTATGAGCCATATATGTAATTTTTAAAAATCATTAGTTGAGACAAGGTGAGTCTGATGATGGAGGGGCTGGTGACTGATAGTCCCTGTTGCCTCATCGTACATAGGCAATAAACAGCTGCCGGGAGGACAATGGGTCAGCAATACCTCTTTTTTGGGGGGAAGAAGTAGTAAGAGCAATCCAGATTGATCTCCAACAAGGAGCCCTGTTTGGGAAGGAAGAGACAGAAGTTTCTTCTAACTTCTATTTTGGAGGCTGGAGGTCTTTTCTTGAAGGGGAACTAGAAGGAGGTAGAGAAGGCAAACCAAATAGAAAGAAAGGCAAGGCAGGATTGCCATGGTTTGGGTTCTCTTCCTATGCTTTTTTTTTTTTTTAATTTTTTAATTTTTAATTTTTTTATTATGTTGTTAGTCACCATACAGTACTTCATTGGTTTTTGATGTAGTGTTCTATGATTCATTGTCTTCCTATGCTTTACTGGGTTGTAATTACAGTCAAGGACCCCAGCCCTTTCCTTTACTGTTCCCCACTATTCATAGTAGGGGTCTTGAACTCAGGCGGATAATACAAATTAGTAGAGCAGAAGGAAGTGGTGAAGATGATAGTAAAATCACAAGTCAAATGCAGACACAGCTGTGTGCCAGACCGCAACCCCTGGGTTACAGACAGAAGCCCAGGTCCTCAGCCTTAAGAGCAAGATTCTTCAAATCCAGCCCACACCTCTCCAGCCTCATCTTTTCATATTCTTTTTGAACTCTTATGTCCCCATCTAACTGGGATGTTCTCTAGACGTGTCCCACACTTTCCAGTCTCTGCCCCTTTGCTCTTTGAGGAATGGCCGCTCCCCTGAAATCCATTTCTATGTGCTCACATCCTACACACTCTCTGGGTGTCAGTTTCTTGTCAAATTGGGAAGAAGAGGTAGACTGAATCCATGTTAAGACCTTTTCTCATAAAGTTTTATGAGTCTGTGGCATCTTTCACCAACTGTGGTTAGTACACGTGTGAAACTAGTTGCATTCTGGGGCCCTAATCCCACGTAATGTTCTGCATCCCCTAGGTGGGCACGTTGCTGGGAGTCTTGCTGTCATCACAGACGCTGCCCATCTCTTAATTGACCTGACCAGTTTCCTGCTCAGTCTCTTCTCCTTGTGGTTGTCATCGAAGCCCCCTTCGAAGCAGCTGACATTTGGATGGCACCGGGCAGGTACAGTTCACCCACTGAGCATTAATGGCAAAGTAGCTGTGCAGTCAGACCAAGGATAAAAACAGAAGAAACAAAGCAAAGCCTTGTTCGAAAATCCCTTAGAGGCACATCGGTGCACAGAATATAAAGGATGTGTGCATGGGAACACGTGCTCTCAATGTTGATTTGGCAAAAAGCCAGATTAATTGCGCTACCTCTACTGCAATAGGACAACAAGAACACCTGTATCGCTTTAGCAACCGCCCCAGCCCAAGGGTCTCAGTGTACAGGAATAGCCACGAGACCATTCATTAAGCTACTCTGCATCTGGGAGGGAGGATGGGATAAAGCTTCTACCATTTTACAAACTAAGGTACAGAGAGCCCCGGACAGCTGGAGAGATTGAAGAACTTCTCACAGGTAAGTCGAGAATGGAATGGGAAGGAGAATTTAGGGCAGAGCAAGGGTGGACAACACGCTGACATGGTCAGCCTTCATTGAAAGCTGCCTCTAGATACAGACCACAACTTATACACTGACAATGTGGGCTGTGGTTTTTCAAGCTTAACTGGTAGAAAGTTCTAATTTCACACCAAACAATTTATCATCACAAGTGTTTTGAATTGCCTATCCTTTAACATGCAGAGAGAAGGAGAGGGAGAGTGAGAGATGAGGCAATAAACATCAATAAAAAGAATTTGTGACAATGTGATCTGAAGATGCTTTTCAGTCCCTGAACAGTGCTATGCTTGGAAAACACGTATCTTTGGCTGAGCACCTGTCATTTTTCTGTATATATTTTTACATGTACTTTCCCCATTCTGATACTATATATCAAAGCTGTTTTGTAAACACAGAGAGAACTTAGAATACTGCTTGTATTTTCTCATCCCGGTGATGGAAGCCCATGAGCACTGATGCTCTAGAAGACCAGTGCTGTTCACTAGAACTCTCTGCTTCAAGAGAAATGTTCCATAATATAGAGTATAATGTGGCCATAGAGCACTTTATTTTCTTTTTAATTTTATTAATTTTTTAAAGTAGGCTCCACGCCCAGCATGGAGCCCAACGTGGGGCTTGAACTCACGACCCTGAGATCAGGACCTGAGCTGAGATTAAGAGTCGGACGCTCAACCCACTGAACCATGCAGGCGCCCTAATAGAGCACTTTAAATGTGGCTACTGCTACTGAAGAACCAGATTTTTAATTTTACTTAATTTAAATGGAAACAGTCACATGTGATGATGGTTACCATATGAGGCAGCCCTGTTAGAGACATATAGGTGAAAATGAACTAGCTTGTCACACATGTAATTTCATGGATGGCTTTGTTTAGGAAGAAGCTAAGTTATAAAAAATAAATTTATTAAAAAAATATAAGTGGCTAATGAGAAAGGTGGCATGCAGATGTGGTTACAATCATGAAGGCTGTGTGTAAATGACCAAAGTCTGGGAAACAATAGCCCCACACTAGGAAAACAGTATGTTACACTGTTCTGCTTTAAAAGAGGGAAGGCCAGGGCGCCTGGGTGGCTCAGTTGGTTAAGCGACTGCCTTCGGCTCAGGTCATGATCCTGGAGTCCCGGGATCAAGTCCCATATCGGGCTCCCTGCTCGGCAGGGGGTCTGCTTCTCCCTCTGCCCTCTTCCCTCTCGTGCTCTCTGTCTCTCATTCTCTCCCTCTCAAATAAATAAATAAAATCTTTAAAAAAATAATAATAAAATAAAATAAAAGAGGGAAGGCCAAAAGTACCAAATGTGCCTGGCCACTGAGTCCCAGATTTCTAGACCCTCCTAGGCTTTTAGTACCTACTTACAAGGTTAAGTTAAAGATCAGGGTGAGATGTTAAGGAACTCTTAAGTGAGCAAAGGTGCTTTACTCGGCCTGCAGACTGAACACTAACTTATCTTTAAATATTAATGTAAATGTCTCCACTCATACTTATTTGCCATATAGTTGCTCTTAAAATGCCGTCAGAGTGTTGATATACCTCTGAGCTTGCCTCTGTGTTTATAATACACTGGGCTGGCAAGTGAAACTCATTTTCATCAAGTACCCTCTGAAGCCTTCCCTTGTGACTATTTTATTCCACACAAGGTACCAGTACTGACAAATTGTAAATGTTTTGTGACGAAATTAAGAATTTCTAAACACATTTTACTCTCTGTGTCTCATTATTTCATCTCCTAATAAGTTTCAATCATTTTAGCACCTGTTTAAATTAAAATCCCCGAGGAAAACAGCAATGGCAGAGAGCGATTAATATGCTTTAAAAATTTGCTAGAAATTACTTAGTAAATGGAGCATAATGAACTCAGACGCTGGTGTTTTATGAACGCAACATTGAAGTGTCTCATCTTAGTGCTAAAACCCATCCACACTTCTGCTTTGTGAATCACTGAGTGAACTAGTTTAAAGCCTCTTTGAGGGGAGGGGGGTACATCAAGGAACAGGAATGTCTTATGACTCTTGGGAGGTTAAGGCGATTGACAAAGTCTTTGTGTATGGGTGTCTGTGTGCTTGAATCCCTAGAGATCCTTGGTGCCCTGCTGTCCATCTTGTGCATCTGGGTGCTGACTGGGGTGTTGGTGTACCTGGCATGTGAACGCCTGCTCTACCCTGATTACCAGATCCAGGCGACTGTGATGATCATTGTTTCAGGCTGTGCTGTGGCAGCTAACATTATGTAAGTCACCCCACACACTGCCCATAAAGCTTGTCTTGAACCCTGTGTGGACGCAGGTGGTGGGGTTTCTGTTGATGCTGTTTGTTTTTGTTTAATTTCTCTACTAGTGAAGATGGTAAAGTGAATAAATTGCCAATGAGGTAGTGAAGAGCCAGGATCCGAATCTAGATCCACTAGGCCCAGAATCGAGCTCCTAGCCAGTCTGCTCTCTCATGCATTTTGATGGTTCCATATGGGATATGACTTATTCCTACTTAGTTTTTGTTACATGAACACATTATGGGTTCCCAGAGGGCTGGGCTGGAAAGGATCTTAAATTTTATTTACTTCAGTTCCCTCCCTACTTTTGAATTCTCTTTTGCAACATCCCTATAAAATAGTCATTAGTGTCATATATTTTAATAGAACTAATAACAGGGAATTTATTTCTCTCCAAAGTAGCCTATTTTATCTTTGCATCATTGTGACTGCACGAAAATTCCTTCTTAAGCTGCATTAGCTAAACTCTCTCCTAAACTCTCTCTTTAGTTTCCACCTGTTGGTCCATTCTCTTATCCAGGCAGTCTTAATTCATTCATATGAGACATGTGATGTCTTACTGGACACGTGATCATTGCCACATTGCTCTTCTCTTACCCAAATGAGCTGATTGTTTATGACAGGGGGTTCTGAGACCAGGCCTTTGATCTTTTTTGGTTGTTTGGCTCCTTCCCATTTGATAGCTTGATTCTGGGCAACCCTACTTAAAACTGTATTATCTATCTACCTACCTACCTACCTATTAGTCATCTATGGTAGACAGAATAATGGTCCCTCAAAGATTTCCACATTCTAATCCTTGGAACTTCTAAGTATGTTAACTTACATAGCAAAAGGAACTTTGCAAATGTGATTAAGTTAAGGATGGGATTTTGAGATGGGGAGATTATCCTGGGTTATCCAGACAGGCCCAATGTGACCAGAAAGGTTCTTGTAAGTAAGAGGGACACTTGAGGTCAGAGTGAAGGGAAGATGTTGTATTGCTGGCTTTGAAGATAGAGAAAGGATCCTGGAGCCAAGGAATGTATGTGACCTCCCGAAGCTGGAAAAGGTAAGACAATGAATTCTCTCCTAGAGTCTCCATAAGGAATGCAGTCCTGCACACCCATTTTAGACTTCTGACCTCCAGAACTATAAGATAATAAATTTATGTTGTTCTAACCACAAAAGCTTTGTGGTAACTTGTTATAGCAGAAAAAAAGAAAAGACTCATACATACTATGTATTGTCTATCTTGCAATGCAACATGACACATGCTATGAGGTGAGCTTATACATGAAAGTGAAGAAGACAGTGATAGAAGAATCGAATTTTAAAGAGTGTCTTTTAAGAGAGGGCACAGTGGAATCCCTGGTATTAGAGGAAATTCTGAATGTGTACATTTTGAAAAAGCTCCTCAGGTCACTCTAATCTCCTTACCTTATGCCTGCCTCAGTTCCTTACCTCTTAGTGTGCAAATCATTGCTTGAAATCTCTGAGCTAAACAATTAGAAGAGTGGTATTTTGACTGCTATTATTGAGTAGATTCCTATTTCCATCCAGCTAACTTGAAAATGTGTTTCATATTGGAACCAGGAGAAAAAGTGTGTGGAGATCAATGCAAATCTATCACCACAAGGAGACAAATAAGGCAGAGCACATGTGCTGCTGACTGGGGGTCAATAACATTGTCTTTGCATAAGGAGAACAATATGTCCAGCAGAGAAAATGAAAATATTAATAATTTCATGAGAGTCATATGTCACATAGGTTGTGTCGATGCTACATGAGTATGAAGGATACACCTAGCTAACTACCCCATACATCTAGAAACTTGATGATCAAGTTTGACTTTCTAAATAGATACCATCCAAATTTTCTTTTTACTGCAACTGCTTTTGAACTTTGACCTTAACGCTGCAGGTGTTTCTCATACTTACAAAGGCAAGGGAATTGAAAAGTGGTGACTTCCCTGTGCAAATAGGTAGTCATTTATGGATAAAGATACTGAGTGACTATAATGTTTTCTCCCAGAACCAGGATTATAGGTTTCAAGTGTTGCTAGATGCTGTGTTGTCTGAATACAGAAATATCAGAACTATAGTTTGGGAATAAATCTATTCCTTGGAGACCCAAAATCAGGACAGAAGGTTCTAATAGAAGTTGCAAAGGGATCCTAGGACAAAGATTACTAATAGAGCCTTAAGGCTGTCGCATGCTGTTTTCTCTGCCTGAAACATTCTCTCCCCTCCAGCCTGTAATTTAACTCTACCATAACCTTTTGAATCCAACTCAATTTCTTTGTCTAACGAAATCAGACTTCCCTGTTGTGTTACCCAGAGTACCCAGTTCTTAGTAGACTTATTAAAATTAGAATTTTTATTTATCTGGGTCTTTTTAAAATCTCTGCCATCTCCATCCATCATACTTAAAGCTACTTGGGGGAGGGACCGTGTCTCTTTCACTCACCTTTAATACCCCAAGCATTTAACAGTGCCTGGCACACAAGAGCCCCTACATAAGTTTTTTTTTTTTTAATAAAATGAGTAAAAGAATGAATGACAATATGATAAGCACACATGAATAGACCTAGAAAGAGAGTACGTTTAATTGTGAGCTGTATCAGGCTGTCTGAAGATTCTTAAGTGGTAACTATCAATTAAGGGTGAATTTCTGCCCAAGCAGCAACCATCTAAAAGCTGTACATTATGTAATGATCAAATCTTGCTGGATGGCAGTCATTCCACTTTGTGGTGATGACCTTAGATTTAACAGATACTTTACCAACAAATAGACTGGGATATGTGGTACTAAACAATCATTTTTTTAAAACCTTTGTTCCAAAATAAAATCAGGTACATAATTTATAGTGCCTAATACTTATCTCTTTGACTCAGATAGGAGATGTTAAATTTTGCTGTATGTTATATATAGAGAATGAGGCCGCAGCTCATACTCTTAGGACCATATAAAATATACATATGTTTATATATGTACATTTCTATATACATTTGCATGTTAAATTACATACATATTTACACACATATATTTAAAATATATTAATATATTTTAGTTTCTTGTTAATAGCTACATATATACAAACACATGACTATCATCATTGGCCACTAAAAAATTATTCAGATTTTTAAGTTCTCACAGAAATGCACAAAATTGAGTAAAATAAAATATTTTTAAAAATCTGACCTTGGTGATATTTTCTTATTTTGTTTTACCCCTTATGCCGCTTTTTGCATTTGAAACCAGTCTGTTTAATTTAGCTCCCACCAAAGCTCAGCTTTAAGCCTAGCTTAGCGCCTAACATTCAGTAGACCCTCAATAAATGGTATTTCCTCTCCTCATTGTCAAATTGTTTCATCTAGGGAGGGATGATTGCCAGTTTTCATGTGAACCAGAGTAGCACTGGGTAGATGGAAGAGAAAACCGACGTGAACTTTTGTTGTCTGTCCTTGTGTACAAATTTAAAATTCTATGGTACATGTGTTTTCAAAATTAGTCCAAAATAGGACATTTTACAGCCTTAATATTTCAACTCTCTGCGACCCTGCATAATACATGCTCTTGCCAACTCTCCATTATGCTGCATAGGTTTTCAAGGGCTAATCTCATGTGCCAAGAACACCCTTCTCTCTTTCAGGCTAAGTGTGATTCTGCACCAAAGACACTCCAACCACAATCACAAAGACATGCAAGCTAATGCCAGTGTCAGAGCGGCTTTTGTGCACGCCCTTGGAGATCTATTGCAGAGCATCAGTGTGTTAACCAGCGCACTTATTATCTACTTTAAGGTGAGAATGTTTGAGTTTACTCATTGTCATAGTACGTTTATAGATTAGGTAGTACAGAAGCTGACCTGTCAATATTAACTTAAATGAGGGTGGACAGCCTATTTGTCTATACCAACTGCTTTGCAGGGTTTACACAAGCAAACAAATGTTCAAAGCCTGAAATCTTAGACTTTCCAAATTCCTAAGTGCTCTGTCTTCAACTGTAGGGCTATCAGTCTTTCCAGAAAGTAGTTCCTTTTGTCATGGAGTTAAGGTGAACACCATGGATACCTTAAGTTTCTTGGGTTGTATGCAACAGAAAAGATGTCTAGCTTACTTAAGCAAAAATATATTTATTGGCTGAAATTTACTAGATGTACTCTTGGACAGAAATCAAGGTAGAAATAAGGGCAACATTGGGTATCTTAGATTTTAGAAACTTATCCACATTCTGTCCCAGGTACCAATGCAGAAATGAATGTGATTCAACAATTTTTTTTCCCCCATTTCTTGTCATTCTGCTGGGGAATCATATTTCTGGGAAAGAGAGTCCAACAGACTAAGGTTGGGTCTTTTACCTGCTGCTTGGCTGGGGAGGGAGAACACCTGATTGACTGCCCCACCAATAGCACCCACAATGGGGGAAAGATAATTCTCCTCTCAAAATCAGGGTATTAATAAGAAGTTGGATGGATCCTGGATGAACCTCTGACCCTAAACAAACATTTACTACAGATCTGTTAGACCAAGAACTAACAGAAGTGGGTTGGGATATAGGTGGGGGGTAATGGAGAAGAGCATTTAGCTCTCTCATTTGCATCTTGATCATCCAGTTAGCAGGGATTCCTTATCATTTTTACTAAAAAATGAAAACACATAAATAAAAATTACAAAGATGTATCTGAATTCAATTGAACAAATATTCATTGAAAGCTTTAAGTTTAAGGCAAAATTGTTCAAACTTGTACTGGTTAGTGGAGTTTGAGAGTTTCTCAGAGGTAATGAGGCATGGACTCTTCTGTGGAACAGAACTTCATCAAGGGCAGAAGACCAGGTACCTCAGCCTGAGGCTAAGGGCGCCAGTGGTGAGACAGTGCAAGAATGAGGCCTCAGCTCATACTCTTAGGACTTAATCAAAGATGCCTGCCTCGAATATGTGTCATCCTGAAAAGGGAAAGAAAGGAACTAACCCCAGTCTGCCAAGACCAAGCTCCAGCTGGACCTTGGTCATATGCAACCTCTGGGCAGGTGATACCCTTTCTTCTCATCATGAGGAAGGCTGAAAAGCCATTGAATATTGTATAAACTTGTGCATATTTTCATCACATACTCTGTGCTTCTATTAATTTGAGAAAAGTCAAATCAGGCCTTTGGAGAGAACACTCAAGGATATTTTTCCCTGTACATAGTTTGAAGCTTAAAAGAAGGATTGAGTCTTCAGGAAGTCTTGGCTCTGAGTTGGATGTCAAGTGTCAGGGAGGTGAAAGGGTGACTGTGAAAAAGAAGCAGGGACGTTTATTTATTTTATTAATCAGACTTTTTGCATGGAGGGCCCGAATTCAGTTAACTGAAGTCCCTTTATTTTCTAGCCAGACTATAAAATGGCTGACCCAATCTGCACATTTGTCTTTTCCATCCTGGTTCTGGCCAGCACCATCACTGTCTTAAAGGACTTTTCCATCTTACTCATGGAAGGTAGGAGTGACTTTATTATTATTTCCAGGATCAATGTTCTCTCTTCCCTATAATCACAGAAGGGAATGGCATCAAGGCATGTTCACCGTTAATTTGCATTCTAAGGAAAATATAAATTTGTAAGGAATTTTTGTGAAAACAAAATGATTTTTATTCGTATGGGAACAAATAAAAAAAAAACCTGGCTTCTCTTTTCCTCCAGCAACCATTAAATAATAATATGGCACAGTATAAAAACAATATGTACAAATACTAAGGATAGATATTGAGGGAGATATTGCAAAAACATAAATTCCTCCCTAAATATATGGAAAATACCTAAGAAAAATGAATGATCTCTCTCTCAGGCAGCATTATAACTCCTATGAAGGGCTTGCCTAAAACCCCTGTTAGACCAGGCCAGCAGTCCTCCAACTTCAGTGCATCAGAATCACTTGGGATCTGCTGGGTCCACCCCCATATTCCTGAACCAGTCTGGAGTGAGGCCCAAGAATTTGAATTTCTAACAAGATGCTGATGCTGCTGGTTCAGGGACCACACTTTGAGAACAACTGGAATAGTCTTTTCATAGCATTTAAAGGGTTACTACATGAGGGCACTGAGAGTGGCACCTAGAAAATTCAATCAGAATTAGAGGGTTGCATCACATCAAGCATTCAGATGATCAAAACTATCCAGACCTTGGCTTGACCTTTTCTTTTTTGTCCAGCACATTTTGACATAAGGCCAATACAGTCTCAGAGCGCAGGTGCCTAGACAAAAGCCCACACTTCCTTAGGATTCACTGCTGAGTACACGTTTAAGGGTTTTGTCCCGTTGGGCACTATAACTGTTAGAGTACTTGTACTTAATGAAATTTTCTAAAAATATGGAAAGGTATAAAATTATAGAAAGTCTCCCCACTTTTCCACCTTTGAAATCTCAATCCCATTCTTCAAGGGTAACACCTACTAATAAGTTGAAATATATCTGTCCAAAAATATTTATGCATTTACATATATATGTACCTGAAATATATATGTATCTATAGAGTATATATATCTTTTTTTTATACAAACAGAATTATGCATTGATACATATTTTGTTCTGCACTTTATTTTCTTCACTTGGAGGTCTGTCCATATTAGCACATACAGAGATACACCCTATTCCTTTCCATGGTACAAAGTATTCCACTGCATGCATGTACTTGCTTATTGATAGATATTAGAAATAACAGTGTAATTACCATTCTGCACATATATATTTTTAATGCTTGTATATCTGTAGTGTAACTCCTAGAAGTGGTATTGCTGTTTCAAAAGTTATATGCATTTTAAAATTTGGTAGATATTGCCATTTCTACCAAAGATACCATATCAATTTCTTTCCCACAAACAGCATGTGAGAATGCTCATTTCCTCACATCCTCGCCATCATTGAGTATTATCAAGATGTTGATCTTTTCTAATCTGATAGGTGAAATATTATAGGTTTTTGATTCCATATGCAATTCCTTCATTATGAGAGATATTGAGTGATTTTTCATATATTTATTAACCTGAGTAATTATTTTTTAAACACTAATTTGGGTATTTTCCTGGATGCATTGATATGTCTGCAGGCTCTCTCTCAGGAAAAAAATTTCTAATATATGATGGAGCACTGAAGGCCACTGGGAACATTTCCTCTTGCTTGTCAACATTATTCTAGAGAGTAAAATAAGTAACAGTGGATTTGTGTTCTCCATAAAAGTAAAGAGATAAGTGAGGCAAGAGGGAAGGGGGTAGTGGGCTTGTGATTTCATCTCAAGGGTCCTAGATGAGGACAATAGGTCTTCAGAGGGTCACATGAAACTCCTCAGAGATGACACATTAGGCATAATAATCAATTTTGGGTTGCAAGACTTAGACTCTATTGGTATAACATTTCACACTCAGAGCATGGACTTGAGAATCTGATGTCCCCCTTCTCTATTTGGCCTTAGCAATGGTTCTTAACCTCTCTGACTCCCAATTTCCTCTCTCCCAATTAAATAGGAATTGTGACATTGATAATTAGCTCTTAAAGTTCTTATCTCTATTAAGTAAGCTAATCACTATGAATACAGTACTTAGCATAAACCTTGACATATGGTAGTTTCTCAGTAAAGGTCTGTTATTATCATTACAATATAACAATGTCGACCATGACTCCATACACTTCTATGGCTAATCTAAGAACTCTTTTAATTTGTTTCTAGTGCCCTGAGCTCTGTGCAGCTCACAGAGTAAAAGAACATGCTCTTTGTTACCTCCATGAAACAACATGAACCAGCTCCTTGTTACCTCCATGAAACAATATGAAGTGGGATTAAACTAAACTAAAACTGTAGAGAATTTTAATATTAACTCCAAGAAGGAAATCCCCATGAGCAAAGTTCTTAAATCCTGGAAAAGGAGAGTTAAGGATTCCCTATTCCTTTAACTAAGTTGTTCTTGACTAACTGCTCATTCTAATCTTTTGGGAAGCTTTTTAAAATACTTATGTCCAGGCCCCATACCCAGAGATTCTGATTAATTGACTCAGGTGGGGGCTGGCTTTGATGTTTTTTAAACATGCAGCCAAGCTTGAGAACTAGAGCTGCCCAGTGGTTTGTAAACGTTAGTGCAATGGTTCTCAAACTTGGCTGTTAGTCACCAAATGAGCTATAAAAATAGTGATGCTTCATCTTATCCCCAGAGGGTCTGATTTAATTGGTCTTAGATGTAACCTGGCAATCAGGATTCCTAAAATCTCCTCTGATGATACTAACGTGCATTCAAGGTGGAGAGCCACTTCGAAAGCGTGTCAATTTCAGAGCCTCATCCATAGAAATTTTCTTTGGAAGGACTGGAATGGAGCTAAGACATATTTATTTTTAACAAACACAGCAGGTGTTCATGTTGTGTATATATGATTGAAGTAGAAGTTAAAATGTGGTCATCCTTAGAAATCTCTTCTACAGCATCCTCTTTGGGTCATCGTTAGTTGGCAGGGATTTACTTATTGCATCAAGTGGCTTTATCAGTGTTATGCTGGTTGAGTTGATAAAAAAAAACTGATATTAAATTGATGTGTTTTACAATTCTAACCCACCATTGGCTTGCCTTCTCTCTAGCCAAAGCAAGGACCCTTACACTTTCATAGCCTCTCATCTTCCAAATGACAATCCTTGCAATGTTTGAGAAAAGTGATCCTTCTGCCCTGAGCTTTCACTTCTTCAAGCTAGAGAAACCCCAGTTCCTTCAGCCCAAAAGAATTGTTGATTGGCTGACAGGGTCCCTACCTTCTTCTGTGCCCCTACACCATTCCTTTAGAAGCAAGGATGATGTCAAACTCTGACATTATGTGACCTGAACCAATAAACCCTGACTAATGCACGTAAATCAATAAAAATTCTATAAACTGAGTAATAAGATGGCATTATAATGTTAGTAGCAACTATTAACACAGTTCAGTAAGTGACTTGTTGGATAACTACTATTTACATAGCATTGCAAGTGTATAAAGAGCAGATATTTTCCCATTTGCTCCTCAAAGAACTTAGTATACCTATTGCTCTTTCTGTCCCTATTTTAACCACAGATGTGCTGAGGATCAGAGAAGTTCCAAGATTTGGGTAAATTCATGGTAGTTGTGGTCAGAGTGCTAACCCAGAATTACTTGATACCAAGTCCCATGTTTCTTCATTTTGCTTTCTAGAGTGTATGCAAAGATCATTAGAAAAAGCTCAGTTGGTTTAATAACACACACCAAAAACAGAGAATGATTACTATTGTTGGTTATTGCATAACATCTGCAAACAGTCTTTGATGTTAAACCCTTTGAAAGAGTCAGGTGAATTTGAATTGTAAACATCTGAAGTCAGAAACCGGAAAGGGGGAGGGCACATTGATATTCCGGAGCAGATTTTGCGGCCCCTTTTAGCCATGTGGATGAGCTGTATTTAGTTAAATAAAAACAACCTCCGTCCCTCCCTTTCCTCTTGTCAGGTGTGCCAAAGAACCTGAATTACAATGATGTGAAAGAGCGCATCTTAGCAGTGGATGGAGTGGTGTCTGTGCACAGCTTGCACATCTGGTCTCTAGCAATGAACCAAGTGATTCTCTCAGCTCATGTTGCTGCAGGTCAGTGTGTTCTGTAAATACCCTGCCAAAATTCAGTCCTTGTCCTGTAAACTCAATAATTTCCCTCCTTTCTGTAGAGCTGCCTATAGTGTCCATTGCCTATCAAAACAACTGTGGAGTGTTTCCTTTTACCAAGGCCTTTGAAAGCACCTCTGGTCAAATTTATCATAGCAACAATAATACTGAAGGCACCCCTTGAGGCAGACTGCAGAGCGTATCAGGTAGAATAGATGGTTTAAATGCCACCCAGACTTCAAGGTCTTAGACTCTGAAAATCAGACCTCACCTGTTTGAGTTGGTACCCAATCAGTTAAATAATGGGATGAAGTCAACAATAAATCTTCGTTGAATATTTCCTGTGTCTAAGATGCTCTGTGTATCACTGAAGATAAAAAGATGAAGGAGACATAGGTCCCATCTTTAAGGTTCTAATAAGCTAAAAGACGTGCTAGCAGGGTTTAATGGTGGTTCCCTCACTGGATGGTTAGAAATTCTGTAATCATGTGAGATAATTCTTAGGACGTTGGGTTTATTCTAAAAACTACTTTCTCAAGTAGAAGGTGATTTGTCCATTATGTGTCCTTGGGCTGGGGAAATAGGCAGTGGAGAAGGGGAAGGGAGAGGATCCCTCACTGCCTCAGGAAGACAGCTCAGGCAGCTAAAAAATAAGAAGTCACGTAGAGGCAGGCTACAGCAACAACGGTGACAGGCATTTGAGGACTATGCTTTCTTTGACATCATCATCTTTGCTGAGAGGCTCAGATCTGGCTACAGGTAATTTATAGCATCTGCTACACCAATATCTCACTGCAGATGGAAGAATCTAGTAAGCAGTCAGGTTACTATGGAGGGAAACTTACAGTCTCCAGATGCCTTTTGGGACAAGAGAAAAGATGGCAGTGAGATTGCTGCTCTAAGAACAGTTTGTGGGGAGCTCTAAATGTTTCCCTGTTCCTATCACTAGTCTTGATGTAAATGCTGATGAGATACAAGGGCTGCAACCCAGAGAGCTCTGGGGACTGGTGGAAAGGGCCATATAAGAAATAAATAGCTGTGTCTTAGCTTCCTTCAGGTCTTATCTCCCCTTCCATGCTCAGCTTCTAAGTGTGCCAGACCCCAGAGAGAACTGTGGGCAGGAAGAGTTCCCACAGTGATGGGTACTTTGCCGCACTCGAATTTCCCCGTTTTGTCTGTGCCAACGGAGCTGTCAGAGGCAACATGGCTTCTTCTGAGTGCCCCACCTACACCCCTCCCATCAGGTCAAAGACAAAGTACTTGAAGCTGGAAATGTAGCAGTCACCCACGTGTGTGCAATCAGTGCCAATCTTACCATGGTTCTTTCTCAACAGTAGCCAGCCGTGACAGCCAGGTTGTTCGGAGAGAGATTGTTAAAGTCCTCAGCAATAGCTTTGCTCTGCACTCACTCACCATTCAGATGGAATCTCCAGCTGACCAGGACCCCGACTGCTTTTTCTGTGAAGACCCCCGGGACTAGTTCAGTCACAACATCGACTTCTCGCATTTGACGGGCCATTATATGCTGCTCTGTGGTTTCCAGCACACAAGAAATAAAGAACCAAAGGAAGAAGTTTGAGAAATTCATGACACTGTACAGTGCACCTTTTATCCTTCTTTATTTAGCTCCATCCACCATAGATGAAAATCCATTTAGATTCATCAGCCAATTGGATTAGCAACTCATCAGTAGCTGTGTTCAATTACAGGAATGTGTGTATAGACTGTTCCTGACTGGGGCTGAAGTAACAGCTGTTTGTAGCCAGAGGCAATAAAAAGTTCATCTCCCTTCAATAATGTATCCTGAGGATGAGTGGGTAAAATTGAACTCAGGAAAGTCTTATTAGAGTCGGCACCTAGGAATTCTCCCAAAACATGAGAAGCAAAAGAAGAACAGCCAAGCCAGGTTAAAAGAGATTCTGGAGACCTAACACCCACTATAACTTGACTCTCTCCCCATGTTATAATATGATTTTGAGCACTATCTTTTTGCTCCATATCCACATCACTATTCACCAAATGGGGTACAAATATCCTCTTTCCCTCTTGCTTACAAATTATGTTTTAATATGCTGAAACCATTGAATGATATTTTATTTGTCTGTATAAAAGCTCTGGACAAATGAAAAATTATGAAATTGCTGCTTTTTGAGTGTTTTCATGTAGTGTGAACTAATAATAAAATAAGGAGGCACAGAGCATCAGGGTTCTTGTCCCAGGTCACATGGGAAATAATTCAGTCGAAGAATTAAGAACTCCCAGATCTTGAATAATACTGATGGAGTCCCAACTATTGTCTAGGTATTGTACCAGGCTATTTAGATGTGTCACTTCATTTTATTTGAATGTCAACTTTGGAAAGTTGGAATTAATACCATCATTGTAGATAAGGACATAGGCTCACAGAGGTTAAGTAACTTAACCAATGTCATTTATTTATCCATTCATTCAAAAATAATTTGTCAATGCAGGCTATGAACTGAGCATTGGTGAATTATGTCAATGTGGTCTTTATGTTCATGGAGCTCCTTCCCTTTTGTTGGGGAGACAGGCATTCCACCAATAAACACCAGGAATGTACCACAAATAGTGGCAAGTGATGAAAGAAGAGAGCCTGGTTTAGATTGGGGGAAGTCAGTGGAGATCCTCTCTGAAGAAACAGCATCCAAGTTGAGACCTGAACAGATAAGTAGGCGATAGCCAAATGAATTATAGGAGGAAGTACATTCTAGAAGAAGCAAGAGCATGAGTGGCACCAAGAAGAAAGAATTTGGTGCATGGGAGGAAATGAGGAAGGCCCTTGTGGCTGGAGGGTACTAAGTGAGCGGTGAATTAAAAAACATGGAGGACATCAGGGAGGAGAGATGAGCAAGTGCAGTTGGCAAGGCAAGATTTTCTCATTCAGAGTCACTGATTATATAATTCCATGCTTCTAGCACTGATTGTAGCTTAAAGTAAAATAAAGATGTACAGGCCTACATCCTGGAAATTTTGAGTCAATGGGTCTGGTTTGGAATCTAAACATCTGTATTTTTTTTTTTTTAACATACCCAGAGATATTCTAAAGAATAGCTGGAATCTAAAAGAACTTCAACCAGGAGCACCTGGGTGGCTCAGTTGTTAAGTGTCTGCCTTTGGCTCAGGTCATGATGCCAGGGTCCTAGGATCGAGCCCCCCATTGGATTCTCTGCTCAGCGGGAAGCCTGCTTCTCCTTCTCCCACTGCCCCTGCTTGTGTTCCCTCTCTTGCTGTCTCTCTCTCTCTCTCTCTCAAATAAATAAATAAAATCTTTAAAAGATTTTAAAAAATAAAAGAACTTCAACCAAAGGAGGTCACTGAGTGGGGGATTCAGACACATACCCAGATACCTACAGTAATATCTTGAATTGCAAACATGCAGATGGGGTATAAAGGGGCATTGCTGCGTGGGTATGGCCACTGAGGCTTCATGTCATTGAAGTGACAGTCATGTTGGACTCTGACTTGTGTCTGGAATTTCCCTAGACAGATAAAGAAAAGGGCATTCTAGACAAAGAAAAGACTATATGGAAGGTATACTCATGTTTACCTGTTAAGATTAATATTTTAAGATTTATTTATTTGAGAGACAGCACGAGTGGGAGGGGCAGAGGGAGAGGGAGAGAGAAACTCAAGCAGACTCCATACTGAGTGTGGAGCCTGACGTGGGGCTCAATCTCATGGTCCTGAGATCATGACCTGAGGGGAAACCAAGAGTTGGACACTTAACCGCTATACCACCCAGACTACCTGTTAATTTTTATTGATATGTGGCAAAGGAAACTTTCAACTCTGATTTTTAAAACTATATAATTTTTACTACTTTACCATTGTAGAGAACAAAAGTTATGTCTTTGATGATTTTTATGTCATTGTCAGCATCTAGCAGCATGTTGGAAACCTAGCAGGCATTAAATAATTATTGGGGCAATGACTCTGGGGCTATGTGTGGGCCTTGCCATTATTTTTCATTTACATTTGTATTTTTCTGAAATTCTGAGGGCCAAGAAAACATTGACTTTGACTGAGGAGGTCACATCTGTGCCATCTCTGTGAATCAATCGGCACTGCTGAAATAGCTACTTAGCATTCTGCTGACGATTCACCCTGCTCAGTGGAGACAAATAGACTTGTCTCCCACCTCGGTAAGCACGTTTAGGCAACCAGAATTACAGCCACTCAGGTTTCTAATGTGCCCTGCCTCAGCTGGCTCTCAAAATGGAAGGGATAGTTCACACCAAATCATTTCTCCTGTCTCAAAGGCCATTGAACGGTTTTGCTTTTCCTATTTTGTGTAGGACAGAGCCCCTAAGACTTGACAAATACAAAAGTTCTTGTGTAATTGCTTTCTTTTCAAAATCATATTTATCTTTTATTTTATGTCAGGAATACACTGACTGTCAGGTAATCATAAGGTAATCATAAGGGGATTTGTATATCAACCAACGAATTGCCCCATGGCCCCTAACCATTTCTGCTATTTCCCTGAAATTTGACCTCTTTTGTCAGCTAGATTGAAAACTCTGGATGGTAGATGTTTTGGGGTAAAGTGCAAGACAATCTGCAATGGGGATTTTAAGGATTTGAAGATGAAAGAGCAGATGACACCAAGAGACTTTAGATACCATGTATCAATTTTGAAAGTCAGCTTCTCTTTTTGCCTCTTCTCTGGAGTCCAGGATTGTGAACTCCAGGCCACTGACATTCCTGGAATAGCATAGTAGAATTCTTTACTTTGTGGCATTGTATTCTCTCTGGCTATCAAAACATCTTTCACGTCATTCAAAGAAACACACTTTATTCTTCAGAGTATTGAAATCAGGCCAACTTCATTGCCACCCTCCATCCTTAATATGCTTCTCTGTCATCCAGCACCCAGTCAAGATTCATCTAGCACTCTATGGTGATGTTAGGGCCCATAAAAGAAATTGATGCGTTCCATATGTTTGGTTACAGATGGGAAGTGGGAACATTGAAGGACACGAAGGAGAGAATGTTTGCACTTTGAACATCACGTTTGTAGTTAGATTGCCTGAGTTTGAATCTTAGCTCTTGCCTTTATTAGCTCTGTAACCTCGAGCAAGTTACTTAAATGTTCTGTCCCTCTGTTTCCTGATCAGTAAAACCTCCCTATTCAGATATGTGAGAATTTAATACATTAGGACAGTTAAAGATGTCAGACTTGTGCATAGCATGTGGTTAGTTAGCACCCAGTAAATCTTAACTTTCATTGCTTATTATATATGAAATGAGTGCATATGTATGTGTACACCATCCCCACTTTTAAAAGGTTTTGAGTCTTCAACACAACTCCTGCAACAGAGTGGCAGAATTATTGGTGAGCATTGAACAGCTCTTTCTCTCATGGAGCGATTGAGGCTTGCTGAGATAAAGACGTCAACTGAGAACATTGCCTAGTGTGCGAGGCATGGACTCATTAAAATAGTGAAGTCCCATTCTGACGCACTCTGAACACTCCTACTTTTATCTTTAAAGTAAATGCTGAGTTAGTCACTTCAAGTACATTTAATAACAAAGTACAGCTGTCCAGTTCAAGAGGGCAGAGTCACGGATCTCCCAACCCTTTTCCCCTGCTCCTGTGAAGGATCCCTTCCTTGGTCTCTCTCCTAGCCACAGTTTGTTCTAACCAGGTGCATTTCCTCCTTCTGGTTTCCAAATTGTCATTGGCATGGAGGCACCATTTCCTTATCTGTTAAATTTTGCAGAGCCACCAAAGGCCTTTAGCACTGTCCAAAAAAACACCTGGCATATACATTTTATAGATTCTTGGAGAATGCGGCTCTCCAGCTCCAGCTCCACCACTGAACTATGGGCCAGAGACTCTTTCAGAGACAAGCCTCATTTTCTGCAATTAGTTTAAAGTACCTTTAGGAAATGATTTTCTCAGCTTGTCTCCCTGCATTCCCTGCATTGGATCACAGGGCAATCTGTTTAAATGACTAATTACAGAAATCATTAAAGGCACCAAGCAAATGTCTTTGAATACCCACATCCCAAGTTTTACAAGTCCTGCTTGATGTGACAATGATGAAACCACTTAATAGTCCAGCACAGGCAGATATTTAAAAAAAAAAAAAAGGTGACCATATGTGGCTCAGTTTCCTAACTTTCAGATTTCACACTTAACATTTGTCATTCTGTTACTGGACACCTGTTTAAATTCTATTTTAAAATGTTAATGTATGTTGTTTAGAACAAAATCAGGAAAAAGAGAGAGTTTGGGTTAAGTCATCATCTTTTTATCACTAAAATCATGGCGGAAAATATTTCTCATAACACCAGTCAGGACTGTAATGAGAATATACTACTCCACTCTCAATCTTTTATTGGAGGAAGAACCCATTGAGGGAGCAGATTGGGCTAAAGGAGATGGAAGATGATCTAAGAATCAGGGGCACTTCTGAAATCATCTTGGTCATCAGTATGAAACCCCAGTGAGGAAAAGGATGGGGGTCAGAGACAGTGGGAGCCCTTGACAGTTGTAAAAAACAAACACACTTGTGCTTTGTCACCCATGAAGGCCAGGAAGTGAAGAGAGATGTCAAGCTGAATTGCACCCTTTTCAGGTGTGTCAAGCAAGCCCTAGGAGACAACGTTTCAGCATAATTGCCCTATATTTCCTTCCTTCAAAGGGATACCCATTTGCTAAAAACATAATTATCCTATTTGAAGCCATTGAAGCCATGTGGTTGTTGTACACAGTCCAATGGTCCCTTCAAGTGTTATTTCCCTAGATTGTAGAATTTAGGAGGTTTTGGGGGTATTACAAAAGAAGAAAGGGCACCGGTTGTACTGAAGATATTATAAACCATGGTGAGTTAACCTGTACAAAAGAATCAGGATCAGATGTGACTTTGGGGTCTTGTTTGAAGTTGAACTGCATTCTTCACATGAGACTGTAGGCACTTAATAAGCTAATACCCTGTTTCTTTTCCATCCCCTCTCTTACTTTTTTTTCAGAGATGAAGAATGGATTTTATCTGGCATATACATGCAAATGATGAACAAGAATTTCTGTTACTGTCCCATTCTCTACTCCACATTTGTCTTTGACGTGGCAGAAGTCTACAGTCAAAAAAATATGAGTACCCTGTGTTGACATTTCTTCAGAGCAATGCTTTCTATGAATAATTAATGGCCTAGAAAGATGAAGTATCCTTTTCTAGTTTCCACTTTCTCACAGAGTTCAGCACCTTGTATGAATTTGAAATGGGAAGGGACAGTTCAGATTTCCTTGGCTCAGTAAGCTCTGAATTCATAAACAAGAAGCAGATTCTCTTTCCATTCAATCTTTAATCCTTTACAAACACAAAGCTATAAAGAAGATTCTTTAGGGTCTTAGATTAGATCATCTTTAATGTTGACTAAAGAGAAAATTCTGAGGGAGGCACTATGATCAAGCACAGTTGATGAGGACATATTATTGTTTTCCTCCTCCTCCTCTACCTTTCTCCTTCTTTCCTTTCCCTTACCTTCTCATCTCCTCTTCCTTTCCTCCTCCTTCCTCTTATCATAATTATTATTTTGATAGCTTTTAAATACTCTGGAATTTACCCCTTATACTACAACGATGGAGAATGTTTTACCTGGATATAAACATTTGCACAATAGTAGAGACATTTCCATATATAGATTTTGAAGAATACCACTAATCCCCTACCCTGAGACTTTTCATTAATTTGTTAACTCATGTAATTCATTTTTCAACTCATTTTACTAATATTTATTGATCAACTAGATGTCAGACACAAGTTCAGGAAGTACAATATTGCTTTAGGTATGTTTATATTAGTCTAGAAGATTCTATCATGGATTAAGAAATGGCTGCATAACTAAACCCTGGAGGTCCTGAAAAAAATTAACACTCAAATGCTAGGCATCAACTCTGAGAAGTAAACACACCTGCATTGCTTCTCCCTTTAAAAATATATTTCATAAAGGTATTGTTCAGTGCAGTCAAATAATTAAATTAGTCATATTTCCTGATGCAATCTTACTGATTATTCCAGAACTTGAAGTACTTCACTTCACTTCTTTCTCCAATTACTGAGGTATCAGTGTCTCTAATGCAATAGCAAATGTTGGGCAATGACTTGAGGATTAGATGAGCTTGGAATGTTAGTGCTGGAACAGGTAAGATTACATACTTAGGAAAAGAATTAACCAAGAAGGGAAAAAATTTGCACACTGAAAATGATAATAACATTGATGAAAGAATCTGAAGAAGACACACATAAGTGGAAAGATACCAGCTGTTCAGAGATTGCAAACATTAATATTGTTAAAATGGGTATACTACCTAACATTATCTACAGAGTCAATGCAATTCCTACCAAATTTCCAATGGCATTTTCCACAGAAATAGAAAAAACAATCTTCAAATTCATATGGAACCACAAAAGAGCCTGAAAAGCCAAAGCAGTCTTGAGCAAGAACAGAGCTGGAGGCATCACACTCCCTGATTTCAAAATATATCACAAAGCTACAATAATTGAAATGGTATTGGCATAAGACCAGACATACAGACCAATGGAGATCTCAAAAATAAATCCATGAATTTATAACCAACTGATCTTTGACAAGGATGCCAAGAACACACAACTGGAAAAGGACAGTCTCTAAATGGTGTTGGGAAAACTGGAGATCCACATGCAGAAGAATGAAACTGGACCCCTATCCCACACTATGTACAAAAATCAACTCATAATGGATTAAAGACATAAAGGTAAGACCTAAAACACCAAAACTACTCAATGAAAACATAGGGGAAGAGCTTCTTGACATTAGCCTGGGCAATAATTTTTTAGATATTACCCCCAAAGTACAGGCAGTAATAGCAAAATAGACAAGTGGGATTACATCAAACTAAAAACTCCTGCACATCAAAGAAAACAGTCAGTAGAATGAAGAGATAACCTATGGAATAAAATAAAATATTTGCGGGGTGCCTGGGTGGCTCAGTTGGTTAAGCGACTGCCTTCGGCTCAGGTCATGATCCTGGAGTCCCGGGCTCGAGTCCCGCATCGGGCTCCCTGCTCAGCAGGGAGTCTGCTTCTCCCTCTGACCCTCCTCCCTCTCATGCTCTCTGTCTCTCATTCTCTCTCTCTCAAATAAATAAAATCTTTAAAAAAAATAAAAAATAAAATAAAATAAAATAAAATATTTGCAAATCATACATCTGATAAAGGGTTAATATCTAAAATATATAAGGTACTAAAATAGCTCAATAGCAAAAATCAAATAACGTGATTTAAAAATGACCAAAGGGCCCGAATATTCCTTAAAAGAAGACATGTAACTATAGGAAACAAACTGAGGGTTGCTAGAGGGGAGGTGGGGGGGATGGGATAACTGGATGATGGGCATTAAGGAGGGCACGTGATGTAATGATATACACTATATGTTAATTAATTGAATTTAAATAAAATAAAATTTAAAAAAAGAAAAAAAAAAGAAGACACACAAATAGCCAACAGGTATTCAAAAAGGTGCTCAACACCACTAATCATCAGGGAAATGAAATCAAAACCACAATGAAATATCACTTCATACCTGTTTGAATGATTATTATAAAAAAGACAAGAGATAACAAGTGTTGGTGAGGATGTGGAGGAAAGGGAGCCCTTGCACACTGTTGGTAGAAATGCAAACTGGTACAGCCATTGTGGAAAACAGTATGGAAGATTCTCAAAAAGTTAAAAATAGAATAACTATATTATCCAGGAACCCTGATCCCACTTCTGGATATATATCCAAAGGAAACGAAATCAGTATCTTGAAGGGATATCCGCACTCCCATGTTCACTGCAGCACTATCAATAGCCAAGGTATGGAAACAACCTAAGTGGTCTGTTTACAGATAAATGGATAAAGAAAATATGGTGCATGTACACGCACACACAGACACAGGAATATTATTCAACCTTAATAAAAGGAAATCTTGCCTTTTGCAACAAGGATGAACCTTGAGAGCATTATGCTAAGTGAAATAAGCTGGACACAGAAGGACAACTATTGCATGAGGCCACTTACATGTGGATCTAAAAAAGTTGAACTCATAAAAGCAGAGAGTAGAATGGTGATTGCCAGGAGCTGAGGAGTGGGTCAATGGGGAGATGTTAGTCAAAGGTACAAAGTCCCCGTTTCTGCAGGATAAATAAGTTCTGGAGATCTAATGTACAGCATGGTGACTATGGTTAAAAATATTGTATTATATGGGGCTCCTGGGTGGCTCAGTCGTTAAACATCTGCCTTCGGCTCAGGTCAGGATCCCAGGGTCCTGAGATCGAGCCCTGCATCGGGCTCCCTGCTCTGCAGGAAGCCGGCTTCTCCCTCTCCCACTCCCCCTGCTTGTGTTCCCTCTCTCGCTCTTTCTATCTCTCTCTGTCAAATCAATCAATCAATCAATCAATCAATCTTTAAAAAAATACTGTATTACATACTTTAAAATTTGCTAAGAGAGCAGGCCTGAAGAGTGTTCTCATCACACACACACACACACACACAGTACCTACGGAAGTGATGGAGACGTTAATTAGCTTGATCATGGTAATTGTTTCATACAGTCAAAAAAAGTCAAATTATACATCTTATAGACAATTATTGTTTGTCAATTATACCTCAATAAAGCTGGGAAAAAAAGAAAAAGAGAGTGGGGAAATGTGAGAGGATGGGATGGGGCAGGATTGGGAATCTGGAATTAGACAAGTTATTAAACAAAAAAAAAAGTAAAGATGTCAAACAGACAGTGTTTATGAGACTACAGTTCAGGAGGGAAATCCGGGCTACAGTTACAAAAGTAGTGGTTTTGTAGACCCCACACAGTTATACAGGTGTCCATGGTAATGAAGGTCATATAATGGCACCGTGTGGAACATTTAGCCTCTGATGTAAAGGGGGAGAGAGAGAGAGAAGGAGAGACATGCTGGTTTTTAACCACTTCTTAAACTTGTCACTTGTAATGCCTTTAAACTGACACATCTCATATCTGCTCAGAGTCCACTGGCCAGAATTAACCCCAACCTAACTGAAAGGAATCTGGGAAATACAGGTAAGCACATGGATTACTAACTCAGAAAGAGGAGAGAATTTCTAGAGTGGTATACATGGATAAGCAGGAGGGGAATGATTCTATTGTGCAAGTGTTGGGACTGGCTCTAGGGGAGCATGGGTAATTTATCTACAAACCCGAGATTCTACCAGAACAGAACTCTGTGGGTTGGTGGGCAGATGCAATGGAGACGGCCTGTCATGCTCTTCTGGTTGCTTCATTTTTCTAAGTGAAGGAGGAAGCAGGATTATCAACAGAGTATGACAATGGAGGAAGAGGTATTGGGGATTTAAAGCAAGAGGAGAGAGAGTGAAATAGTCATCTAGGAGGGTGAACAATGGAAAGGCAATGATGAGAGGATGACCAGGTGGCTGTGCTAAGCCCTTGTCTCTCAGCTCCCAGCTCTCTATACGGGCATTGGGTGGAATGACTTCATGATGCTGGGGTAGGGATCGTGTTCACCACACTTCTCCTTTGCTGGCTGCTCCCTGGTCAGAGGCCCTGGAGGGAGACCAGAAGCCCACAGGGAGGAAAAGAAGACTTTCTGCTTATCAGATTCCTGCTTGATCTTCTCCTGATCTGTGTCAACCAGCAATGTTTCTTCAGCCTGGCATTGGAAGTTCATTCCAGTTTCAGCAGTATTTCCAATTTTCAGCTTATCCAGCACTCACAGAACCAGTGTCATCACAAAACTCAGAGCAAAGCACCAGCTTGCTATATTCCCTCCTCACAGGTCTAGATCCCAGCTCCATGGTGGCCACCCTGGGCTAAAAAACCAGCATCAATTGCTCAGTGCCACCTCCTCATGGGACAGAGTTTTAGTTCCATGGGGGTTTACTTCTCCAAGCTTCTGATTTCTATTACCTTCCCAAGTCCTAGGAGTGTCAGCTGCTTTCTGCAGGTCTGTGTTTTATATTTTAATGTTCTCTTTTTGCCTTCCAGTTCTTCAATACCTGGTTAAAATATTTATGTGAAATATAAAATAATAGAGAATAATGAATGTGGTCTCATTGGACCCTGATTGACAAAGTGGCTGTCTGACCATGGGAAGGCTATTCAACTGACCGAAGTCTTTGTTCCATCACTGATAAATGGATTAATAATACCCACTTTATTTTGGCCGTCATGAGGATTAAATGAGTTGTGAGGATTAAAGCACTTAGCACAAGCCGCTACTCAGAGTAAGTTCTCAGTACATTTTAGTTATTATTTTTCTCTTTTGAGGCGAACCTGCTCAGATGGTCCCTCATCTGGAAAGCTTTCCTGACATTCCACCCAATGCCAATTATTCCATCTTCAGTGCTACCCTTTCAACCAGATATGTGCTTGTGCTTTTGCTTTTGTCTCTTTGTATTATGTCTGTTTCCCTCCCTATTTATCATATTTATGATGAATAATAACACCTAGCACACAGCCTAGCACAGAACAGTATTCAGTGAATTATCTTATCCAGAGTAACATACTCTTGTCCAACAGACTTTAATCATCATTAATAAGATGATGAAGCATTTAATTCTTTCATATGTTTTGTTTTAAACACTAGATATGCACATTTAAATTCTAGCCTTGGATTCATTCACCCCTGGTTCTAATCCAGTACATTTTTCCAGTTGCATGGTTTTGGCTACATCATGAAATAAAGTTTCTCATAATAAATGAGGATACTGAATACTGCCACCTATATCACAAGGTTGTTGCGATTGTTAGGTAACTAATGTGACATCCTCATTGCGACCTGCACATAGCATAGACTGAGAACATAAAAAGTTTCCTCTTTCTGTGAACTAGATCTCTGCTTTTGATGCAGTGTCATAGAAGGTATGGGTTCTGTATTTTAAATGAAAGGTTAATGGATTCACTTGGAGTATCCAATGATCAAAATATGCCAGGAAAAGATCTCTGGCCCATATCAAGGGACCTTTAAAAATTAGATTCATTCTGTTGAGTACACAAGTATTTTAAGGAGTTGGTGGAAATAAATAGGAAATGGAAAAATAGAAGGGAAAAAGGAGCTTCCAAAAAAAGAGGAGGTTATAATGCAATTTTGTAGAGTCTGACAATATTTGGACGGTATTTAAGCAAATTGCACTGAGATAATGCATCTAAAATGCCCAACATAAATAAGGGTACACAAGATAAGTATAAATCCCTCTCCTTTCATGTACCAAACAGACTAGACTGAGAGACTGGAGAGATATGGGGTGGAGGATGGGGTATGGGGTAAGAAATAAGGGTAAGAGGTTGGGGATAATAAAGGAAAACTGATTTACAAGTTACACACATTCTGGGTGGGGGACATTGAAATAATGTGATGCAAGCATAAGAAGAGATGGCATTTCCCTCTATGCTTAGTGATGTCAAATAGAAATTGGGTATTTGAAATACTAATGCTAATGTAGGGCAGAATTTAAGTCACCCCCAAACTGTCTTTGCTTTTTCATCCACTTGTTTATTTAATGAGTGTTTAGTGGCTGCCGAGTATGTGCTAGGCTCTGTGGTAGGCATGGGCATCCAAGAGTGACCATGACAGTCACTCTCTAATGGGGAATATAGGCAACAGACCAATAAATAAAGACTTAAATGAGAAATTTTCAGATATCTATAAATGGTACAAAAATAAATTAAGAATTAAAATGGAGTCAAAAAGCCCTGAAGTGGGAGACCTCATGCACGTGGCCTGCAAAACCAACAGGAAGGAGGAAGATGAGAAATATTTCAACAAGGGAGGGCCCTTTTCACATAGGACTTCCTCTCCTGCCTTTACAAAAAGGCAGAAATATCCCTCCCTGCCCCAGCAACAATGCAGGACCTGCCACCAGCAGCCAACCAGAAGCCACACAACCTCAAACTCTTGCTCTCTAATAAACTTTTGTTCAGAATAACCCTCCCCAATTTTCTCCTAAAACCTAGTAAAAGCTGACCTTCCCGTTGTCTCTTCGGACTTTCCTATGCTTCACCATAGCTTGCTTTTCCCAAATTACAATTCCTCTGTTATGCCCAAATAAACTCATTTTTTAACTAAAATAAGATTGCTCTTCATTCTGTTTAAAGTTAGCAGTGGTAAGAATAAAATCAAACCAGAGGATATGGTAATGAGTGGGGCTGCATTAGAGGGAGGTCACAGCGTGGCATACAGCATGGTCACATAGGTCCTTTATGTGTAGATGACTTACGGGCTGAGGGTGAACGTCAAGAAGGAGCCAGCCATGCAAAAGGGCAGAGGTGAAGGGAGGCCAGCATGAGCAAAGGCCCGAGGTAGGAAGAACTTGACATGCTTGAGGAAGAGAAAGGAAGTCGCTGTGCCTGAGCATTGTGAGCAAGCCTGGGGGAAGGGGGACAAGATGGGCTGGAATGGGTCAGTCTTGTAGGCCGTGGTGAGGAACTGGAATGTTAGTAAGTACAAAGCTCTCCACAGGGTAGGAGAAACTGCCGCAGAAGCTTGGCATGCTGCCTTTTGGCAGGTTTGTATTTTGGCAAAACACATTTTCAAACAAATTGATCAAAGATTGACCAAGTGCCCCAAAACCCCTTGTAAAGAAATTCTTTGCTTTTAACACACACACACACACACACAGTGAAGCACCACTCTCAGGGCAATACAACCCATGATCGGTGTCAGAAGAATCACCAGGTGGAGGTGGGGGACAAGATAACTAGTTAATCTCATCTTCATGCTCCTGAGATGCATCTCTTCTTTGGAGCCCTTCTCCTATCTGCTATCACCACCATTTAAAGAAGATAATAATAAATAAACCCATACTTGGCTATCTTTCCTTTTTGGCTGTGATGGTATGGTTTCCTCCAATGGGTCTGCAGAAGCTGTCCTTTTCCTTCAGGCAGCCACCTGGGAAAAGCCATGGTACCCAGACAATCCCCACTATGAACTTCAAGGCCCATTTCCTATCCACACCTGATCTGGGACAATCTTGGCCTCTGTCCAGAGGAGGAATTTTAAAGTTTATTAAGCACGTACACAGGTATAATACTTGTGCATAAACCTTGTGCCTTTCCAAAAATTTAGTTCTGAGAAAATACATTACACACAGGATTAAAAACCAGACTTCTCAGTATGGGGTCACCTGACTTGATTTCATTTTCCAGTTTCATCCACTATCACTCTTCCCAAGCATTCTATACTCATAGCACACTGAGCTCCTCGTCTGTTCACAGATGGCCATTACTGGTTCATGGCTCTGCACTAGGGCTCACTTCTCCTATCTGAAATACCTTCCTTCTCTTCTCCTCCTCCTTAAAAACTCATATTCTACAAACTCCAAGTTATAAGATAAATACATTCCAGGGATGTGATATACAGCATGGTGACCATAGCTAACAATCCTGTATTGTAAATTTGAAAACTGCTAAGACAGTAGATCTTAAAAGTTCTCATCGTAAGAAAAAAAAAATTGCGTCTATGTTAACTCACTGTGATGATCATTTCACTATATATATACCAATCATTATGTTATATACCTTAAATTTATACAATATTATATGTCAGTTGTATCTCAACAAAACTAAAAGAAAATACAAATTCCTATTCATCCTCTAAGGCCTTGCCAAAGATCACCTCTCTCCAAAGCTTCTCTGACTTCCACCCTCAGAAGAGTTAGATCCTCTACCTTCTTTGCTTATTCAACACTTTGTAGGCATTTATCACATTCCACAAAAAAAAATATTTATTTACAAATTTGACTTTCCCAGTTAGGTTTCAAGTATCTCAAAAGCAGTGATCTTTCTCTTATTTAGCTTTTTATCCTCCCCTAGAACCCATCCTTATGCCTAGCATCCAAGTACTCACAGGACTGTTTATTGAACAAATAATTATGGAATATATTAATTTGTTAAAAAAAGATTTATTTATTTGAGAGAGAGAGAACTGGGGAGGGAGGCAGAAGGAGAGATTCTTCAAGCAGACTCCCCACTGAGCTCAGAGACCAACTCAAGGCTCGACTGCATCCCCTGACCCATGAGATCATAACCTGAGCCAGAACCAAGAGCCAGATGCTCAACCAATTGAGCAACCCAGGCGCCCTGCAATATATTAACATTTAAAATGTAGGAGTGGCTCATGGATCCCTGCCTGAGCCTTTGGGAAGTGGAGTGCGGGGAGCAGATGGGAATAGAGGGTAGCAAGTGTAACAAGACTGGTGTCCACAGAGCCAATTCTGTCATTGTAAATCATGCACAGCCAACTCTGGAGCTGTCTCCCTACAAGTAAAATGGGGATAAGAGTTCTTCTTGACCTTTTTACCCCCCCTGTACTTGTTATGGAGATCAAATGGGAAATCACAGGCAAAGCACTTTGTAGACTGTAAACTATCATATAATCCGTGGCTGTTATTATTATTATTATTATTATTACTATTACTACTAACTGTAATGATTACTGTATGGCGCCATCTTGTAGAAATTGTATTATATAGATTTGCCTCTTTTCTTGGGAGTATAGCTCCCCAACCTTCAACATATCTAAAACACACACAGTCGTATACACAATGACTATTTGCTTCTCTGAAGTGTGGAGAATTGCTTATTGAGGTCTTCCTGTAAGACCACTTGACCATGAGGTTGCAAATACAAATCCATTTAAACCGAGAAATAATTCTTTGGTAGCAATTATTGCGCTCTGTTCAGCAGACGTTGACTGAGCAGCTTTTACATGCCTGACACTATACTTGAGGAACTCAAAGTAGTTCAGTGGAAAATGAGGCAGAGGGTCTGATCTGAAGTTTCCCCCGGGCACTGTAAGTCAAACTTATAACACAGGATTTTAATAGGAAGTCTTGCTTAACTTGCTGTGGGAAACTGGACACAGTCAGACTTCCTGGAATGCCATTTACCTGGCTGAAGCAGGTAATAAAGAAAGCAATTACGGGATGCATTTTGTGACTTAGAATAGAATCCTGTTACTAATTAACATGTTGGAGGACACAGCTTCTGCACTGATGTTATGTTGGAATTCAGGACACCCTCGGCCTTCAAACGATTTTTGGAGGCATTGGACGTCGAGGACTGGGTGGTTCTAGAAGGAACGGTTGGCCAGAGAAAGCCAGCCCACTTTCCTAACAAGAAAGGGAATCTGGCATCTCTTCTAGAAATATTACCTGAGTGGCAAAGCCATAAATCCCAAATGTGTTTAGGCCTCTTAAAGTGAGGGGTTGGCAGTGGTGTTTATTAAAATTAGGATTTTGATTTATTATAAGGCAGAAGTCTCTGTTTTCCAGTGGATCAATACAGCGGACAGGAGTGAGACGGGGCAGAAGAAAAAGCAGCAGCTGATGATGCAGGCTCCTATACAGCACAGGCCTCTTTATGAGAAATTAGCATCTTAGACAGGAGGGCTTGGAGAATTTAAATGCTAAATTGATTAGAAGCCAAATTATCTGGTTTAGTCAGAGGCCCCACGGGCTTCCTGGGAGCCCTGACTGCACTGGGCCAGATGGTCTTTTTTGGCTGTGCTGTTCCCAGCCACACACCCAGCCAGCTCTCGGCTGCCAGCTCTGAGAGCTGGAGAGGTTGCCCCCATGAATGCTGTACCTTCTCAGTGCTCAGTGAATATTAAATAACCAAAATAGCATTAATAGCTCAAGCTTAGCATATCTCTTCCAAAGTCTTGGCGAGGGGTCAGGTACTGTCTTGAACTGGCTGCTAGAGGGAGAGAACAGGGTCCAACCTTTTCCTCATTATAAATGATAATCATGACAGCAATATACTATTGATATAATATCAATAATAATGATAACAGTAGCTAGCCAGGTGTCAGGTACTGGGATAAGAAATTAAATACATTTTCCTATTTAACCCTCAACAAACTTCATGATGTACATATGATATCCTCCATGCTGCAGATGGGAAACAGCTCAGGGGGGTGAAATGACTGGTCCAAAGCTTGTAAGAGATCATAGATTCAAACCCAGGTTTGTGTCATTACCAAACACATGCTCTAAAACTTTATTCTATATTCCTTATTTCTCATCATGGCTACATGCATACCATGAAAATATAACTTGAGGGGCAAGAGGGAGGCTTCGATTCCCTCATCTGGCACCAAAGGGGAAAGACTGCTTGGTAGTCATAGAAGGTGAGGTGGTAAGGTAGGGGCTGGAGTAAGAAGACTCAAAGTAAAGTCCTCCCTTTTTTGTGGTGGGGGGAGAAAGAGAGAGAGAATGAGCACAAGTGAGCAGTGAGGAAGGGCAGAGGGAGAGGGAGAGAGAGAATTTCAAGCAGGCCCCAAAGAAGAAATTCGTTTGTCTTAAATAGGCGTCAATTTATTCTGTTTAAAGAATGGGGACCTAGAATTTTATATGTATGTAAATATGTATATAATTTTTTTAGTGGATTGGGTGGAAAATTGTGTTTGTGTTGTGAATATATTACTTATTTTATTCTAAAGATTTTATTTATTTATTTCAGAGCGAGCAAGCTTGAGGGTATGCGAGGGGGGAGGGCAGAGGGGAAGGGGAAAAGTGGGAGGGAGAGGGACAAGCCAACTCCCCACTGAGTGCAGAGCCCAATGCGAGGCTCCATCTCTCCACACTGAGATCATGACCTGAGCTGAAGTCAAGAGTTGGGAGCTCAACCAACTGAGCCACCCAGGAGCCCCTCTATTACTTATTTTAAAAAATAAACTTTGAAAAACAATCACCTTCAATGGCTTAAAATGCTTAATTAATATATACTTAATGTAGAGTTCTACATCTATAGTCTCTGAATTTGCCATATGCAAAAAATACACAAAACAAAATTTATGATTAGCATTTTTCACTGTATTCCTCTTGTTTCTCATACTGTGGATTTGGGTGAGGCAGACTTTTCTTTAGAACTTCAAAAAAGACACCTTTGCATATGAAGGTAATCACTGCTCTCTTGTACATGTCATTTGAGGGAAAGAAAAAGTCCAAACTTTTAATACTTTCTAGCCATCATTAAAGGTTAGTTGTAGCTGCTAAATGATTCACAACCACCCAAGAGCCCAAGATCTGGGTTTGACCTTGTGCATCTCACATTAAGGTAATTAGACTGTACCATCAGGAGCAGACTACAGGATGGCTGGGTGGGTGTGGGGGGTGGGGGAAACTTCCACTAAGTAAAGAAGATATTAATCCAAGGCTTGCTATAAGGCCAGAAATGCAGGGAAGGTATATGACAGCTTAATGGAAGTTGCTGAAATGTGGACTGCTTCCCATTTTTGCAGAGCCTTGTAAGTGCAAAACGTCTTATAGGTCCAGAAAGTACTTCTGCCAGTGATGTTCACATTTGTCAAAAGGCCTCCTCCAGCAGTACATACCCAAGGCAGATAGATGACTAGTGATTTCTTCTTGGAATCGTAGTCTACTTTCATTCACTCGTGTAGCCAACTGATATAACTGATGTATGGAACACGCTTATCAATCCACTCTCCTCCGAAACACAAAGCTAATCATTAGAGGCAACGTCAGGAAACAGTTCTGGGAATCTGGAGCCAGACTGCCCCGGGCGTTAATCCCAGTTCAGCTTTTTGCTGGTTGTCTAACATCAGTTACTGAAATTTTCTAAGGCTGAACTTCCCCATCTATAAAAGAGGGGGAAGACAGAAAACTATCCACCTGGTAGGGTTGTAGAGTTGACACATATAAAGTACTTAGAAGGATTCCTGGCTTGTTGCTATTATGTCACATCCCACCTTAAAATCCGTCACGTAACTTCTAAGTGCTCTTAGAATAAAATCTGAAATGCAACCTACAGTTGACAAGGTCTTCCCTGACCCATCTCTACAGTCTCATGCGGCATCTCTCTTCCTTCTTCCTGTTCTTACTCCAGCCACATTCCCACTCATCAGATGTCCCAACTTTCTCCTTCAGGGACTTGGCATATTCTAATCCTCTGCTTGGAAAATTCCCACCTTCTTCCTTACAGAATAAGGGCTAAATTCGCATTCAATCTTGACTTAAATGACATACAATTAGGCCTGGCTTAGATCCCCTATATTGCACTCCCCTATAAGCATCCTGAACTCCTCCTTTGTAGCACCAATCACATTTATAATTAAACGTAGATTTTCTGCACTTTTAAAATGTCTCTTCCTCCACCCTATATTGACTGTAAGTATTTGCCAGTGATGAACGCAATCAGTGACATCTAATAGAGGCTGAAGAAATATTGGATAAATGAATGAATAAAGGCAAGCCTACCATGGGTAATGGTTGGTACCTCGTGTTACACAATAATAAACTTGGTTTGCAGTTTATCAATATGGGCCTGATTTCACGAGTCTTTGTAGAAACTTTTTGAGGTAATGGATAAGTTTATGGCGTAGATTGCTGCCATGGTTTCCTGGGTGTTTACTTATCTCCACACTCATTGAGTCATACCCATTAAATATATACAGCTATTTGCATGAAAATCATAACTCAGCAATGTGGTTTTTAAAAAATACTCGATTATGTTACTTCTCCACTATTTTTTTTTAAAGATTTTATTTATTTATTTGAGACAGAGAGAATGAGAGAGAGAGAGCACATGAGTGGGGGGAGGGTCAGAGGACGAAGCAGACCCCCTGCCGAGCAGGGAGCCCGATGCGGGACTCGATCCCGGGACTCCAGGATCATGACCTGAGCCGAAGGCAGTCGCTTAACCAACTGAGCCACCCAGGCGCCCCTTCTCCACTATTTTTTAAATAGAGTCCAGTAGCTGTTCATGTGCCTATCTCTCCACGAAATTCTACAATCTTCAAAGACAGAAGCCAGTGGCTGAAACATATTGAATCTAAGAGAAAGCATGCAGAAATCATTTAACTGAAAATAATAAAAAAGATCGGTTATTCTGTAAAAGAACAAGGATTCGCTCTTACAAATGTATGTGTAATATGTATGAACTCGACTAGAAGTTGACACTTCAGGGGTGTTGTGACTTATAATTATCAGTGCTGGTAATGCCCAAGGCTAGGAGTGCAGTACCTGACCTCTCTGTGCCACATTCCTGATAAGCAGCTGTGCCAACTGCTGTGTGTCCTCTGTCACTCTGTTCTGCTCCTTTGCCCTGGGAGCTGTTAAAATGCTTTCTGCTCAGGGTCAGCCTATCTTGAGTTACCAGATACACCCGTGTGTCTTTCTGCCGAGAAAGGAACTAGGCTGCATTGTGCTGCTGCAAGTTGGCTGTATGGATCTCCTTTATCAGCGTTTGGCCTGTCCTGTAAACTGTGGGTTCCTTATGAGCTAGGCTTGAGCATCTGTAGGTAAAGCCACTTATCATCTTGGCCCAGTGGCTTCAGCCCAGCACTTGTACAATATGCAAGTCAGCATGATTTCAGTTTCTCTAGGAACAATATAGAGAAGTAGTTAAGAGCAGGAACTTTGGAGTCAGATGGCCCTGAGCTCATTCCTACCTCTGCCATGTGTTAGGTGTGGTTTTGAAAATTGGACTCAGTTTCTTTAGCTTTTAAAAGGACTAACTTACAGATTGTCACAGGATTTAGTGAGACAATGTATATAAAGTGATCAACATGGTGGCTACTATGTACTAGTATTATTACTACTATTGGTACTACTATTCTTATTTCAAGTTAACCCTGAGCTGATTGAATTTCCCCAATCCACACGACATAGGGCAGGTACTAGAGGCTGCTGTCCTACAATTAATAGTACATTAAAACATCTCAATAGATGATTCTGTACCCCATAGGGAAGACTTCCAGCAATTCTTTAGCATCTTCATGCTGATGGAACCACGGTGGTTCAAATAACATTGAAGGGAAGAAGGGCAGATGAAAAGTGAGGACCGATGAAAGACTTGTAAATTGAAAATTATACTTGAGAATCACAAAGAAGCCCTTGCTATCCATTTTGCAAATTAGTTTGCTTTTTAAGTTTCCAAAAAGCTCAGCTTCACCAACTAGCAAATCAGCAGGAAGCAAAATTTCTGTGAGTTTCTCATATTACACTGCATGCTCTCAATAATTCATTTCATAAAGTATATAAACACACATATAATAGATCTTTATGAAGAAACATAAAGGCTCCCGTTTGGAGTCTGATTTCCAAAACTACCATTTCTTTGCATGAGGCAATTTTGACTCAGGGCTATTGGGGTAGGGGAGAACAAAGACAGAGGTATGATGAACATTTTAGAGATGGTTGTTATCCCTGCCCTCTGACAAACCCTACTGGTAGCTATCAAGAGGAGGCCCTTCCTCCTGATGACAGGATAGATCAAAGCAGCTTCAGGTTCATAGGCAAAAAGGGTCTTTCTTGCAGAATTTCCAGGTACAGGGACATACACATGTTTTTCATCTTGGATGGCTTGTTTGGAATCTTATTTTATTTTTCACTGTTTGGAATTGTAATCTACTCAACTGGGCATGGGTATGATGATAAAGGGATTGACCCAAGTCTTGAATACCTATTCCAGGTACCAGATTCAGGTTAGGGTCAGATTTGCCTCATTTGCTTGTAGGGCTTCCCTGCTCACCTTCTCAGGACTTGGGACCTTTTACTGACTTTTACTTAATCTTACAGACAATCTTTTTTTTTTTAAAGATTTTATTTATTTATTTGAGAGAGAGAGAGAGCAAGAGAAGGGAGGAGAGAGAGAGAGAAGCAGGCCCAGATGAGCAGGGACCCCGATGCAGGGCTTGATCCCAGGACTCCGGGATTGTGACTTGAGCCAAAGGCAGGCATCTAACAGACTGAGCCACCTAGGTACCCCCAGATAATCCTTTATCTCAGCAAAATCTCAGCCAAAAACTTATATTTAGTAGTATCTGCCACCACTGTAGGTAATTTACAGAGGTGTGTTTATGATACATGTAAATATATATGTGCATGGATATATATACACATACATATATAGCAAATATAACATATATATACAAACAAAACATGTATACATGCATGTGTTGTGTGTGTATATATACATATATATATACACATGTAGGATGTCTAATATAAATACATTTATATAGTTTTATAAATTTGCCTTATAAATTTTATAACTCACAAACAATATTTCTACATCTCTTCTCAACTAGGTCAGAGATGGGAGGCAGTCTTCCACAAACACCCCTTTATACTGTACCTAAACATTCAAAATTTACATATATATTTATTGTAAATATTTATAATATAAATATATTTTATACTTATGTTTATTTTTATATAAATACATTTAAATATATATAATTAAGTATATTTAAATACACTTTATATTTGTATTTTATATATACAAACGTTGAAAGAGAAGACCAAGGACGAAGAAAAGGCCAAGTTAGGTTGTATTGTTTCTTTAAATCACTATGAGCACTCCTGCTCAAATGCAGGAGTTGAAGGCTAGAAGCTGTTGGTTGGGTTAGCAGTTATCTCTCTTAAGGCCCTGGCAGTCTGATCCACTGTGCGTAATCTGAATCTTATTTAGCAGTGTCAGGATGCTCCACTCTGGGGTCTAACAAACTGTGAGCCTTGGGAATTTGTAAGTCCCATTCTTGAGAGTCACCTTTAAAGTCAAAATAAGCTAAAAGTTCAGTATTGAAAAATATTTTTAACCTCTAAATAAAAGATAATTGTAAAGGCTTCCAGTGCATGAAAGAATAACCTTACCAATAGTAGCATATATGGTTTATGGTAACCACACCCTTTATGATGGATTTGTTCCATATCTTCTATGACAAGGTGGAGTCTTTCCCTCCAACTCTTGAAATTGAACTAATTTGTGGCTTGCCTTAGTCAACAGAATGTAGTGGAAATGAAGGAAGGCTAGCTCAAAGTTTAGGTCTTGTAGATTTCTGCTCTCTTTCTTCCTCCTTTTTGTAGGCTAGTCTTCTTAGAATGAGACACATGGAGCAGAGCAGTCAATCTAGTCATCTCAGATGAAGCACTCACTAGTCATGTGAGAAAGACTATTCTAGACCATTGTTTCCCAGCCAACCCACCAGCTAACTGCAGAGTCAGCTGTGAGGCCAACCAAGGTCATCCAAACCCAGAGAGGAAAATTTCCCAGATAATCCATAGACTTGTGAGAAATAGTAATGCTTGTTGTTTTGAGGTATTAAGTTTTGCAAAGGTTATTACATAGCATTATTGTGACAATCTTAATTGGTATAGCCAAGTGTATAGAAATTTAGAGAAGTCTCCCATCCAAGTACTAACCAGGAGAAGGACCTAACCTGAGAGAGAGATAAAATAATTGTCAAGAGGGTAGCTGATCATCAAAACTCAGTTATTTCCTACTGTGCTAAGTGTGAGACAAGAGAGGAATGTGATTACCAATAGCCAAAATTAACTGCTCAGTCCTAAGACCTTTAAAGATGGGCTACTTGAAGGTGTTTGTCTTTCTCTGACCAACTTATTTCACTTAGCATAATATATGTCAGTCAGAGAAAGACAAATACTGTAGGATCTTACTCATATATGGAATTTAAGAAAGAAAAGAGATGAACATATGAGAAGGGGGAAAAGAAAAAAAAGGAGAGAGGGAAACAACCATAAGAGATTCTTAACAGTAGAGAACAAATTGAGGGTTGAAGGAGGGAGGTGGGTGGGGGATGAGCTAGGTGGATGATGGGTATTAAGAAGGGCACTTTTTGGGACACCTGGGTGGCTCAGTGCGTTAAGTGTCTGCCTTCAGCTCAGGTCATGATCCCAGGGTTCTGGGACTGAGTCCTGTGTCGAGCTCCTTGCTCAGCAGGGAGCCTGTTTCTCCCTCTGCCTGCCACTCCCCCTGCTTGTGCTCTCTATCTCTCTCTCTCTCTCTGAGACAAACAAATATAATCTTTAAAAAAAAAAAAGAAGGGCACTTGTTATGATAAGCGCTGGGTGTTGTATGTAAATAATGATCCCTGAATTCTACTCCAGAAAACAATATTGCACTGTATGTTAACTACCTAAAATTTAAATTAAAAAAAAATGTTTTGAAAATAATAAATAAATAAATAAATAAATAAATAAATAAAATGGGCTGCTGGGAGGAGCAAAGCCTAATATGTGCTTCACCTCCATCTAAGATTCGTCTATGACTTGGTGTGTACTTCTGCCCATGTACAAAACTCGGACACTCTCATAAGTGTGAGCGTTGGGGCACAGGCCAACAGAGTCCCACCGGGGAGTTCAGGCATGTTTGACCAACTGCTCAGAGTGAGACATGATTCCGGTGACTCGAAAGTGAAGTTCTTGGAAGTCAGAGATTTCTGATGCAAAAATGGGACACTGCACATGCACAATAAACAGCAGAAGAGGTTATTTATTTATTAAAAATTCAACTAAATGATGTTTGAAACCACTGCAACCACCCCAAACAGGGAAACAGAGCCTGCTCCAGACTGCTCTAAAGCCAGTGGGCCTCGGAGTTGTTAGAGCCTGACCAGAATCCCCGTGTAAATCCTGGAGGCCTCCCATTTTAACTCTGCAGATTAAGGCCTCCACTTCGCTCCGTGTGGCACAAATCCCACTTGAGGGCTGTCTGTGCAAAGGGTCAGAGGAGAGATGCAGCTTTCCCCCTCCTCACCTAGAGGGCAGGGATTTCTCCTGAGAGGGCAAGCTGTGTTCCCTTCCACTGACTGGGCTTCCCAGACAATCCTAGGACTGTGAGCTGTTTGTGACTCTATTAGGATTCCGCTTTCTCAACCTCAGCAGCCTTTTGTGGATGGACACATAGAAGTTTCCAGCCCACTAAATATGACTTCTGCTGTCTTTGCTCTTTTGACATCAAAGATAATTTGTTTCAGACCAGATGGTGTCAGTTTAATCACTGGCAACTAATGTAGCATGATACACTCTTGTTGACCCAAAGTACATTATGGGTAATTTTCTGAGATTTTGCTTTGGAAAGGAGAATGGAGAAGGGTTTATTAGAGAAAGAAAAAATATTTGTAGTAGTATGAAAATTTGATCTAAGTTTTTTTTCTAAACCAACATAAAATATACATATATTAACTATTTAATAGTAGCATTCATCTTCTATTAAAAATCTAAAATATGCAATTGGTTGCTTTTTTTAATTAAAATTTTTTATTTTCTTTTTTCAGCCTCATTGATTTTACTTAATATACAAAAATTGCACATATTTAATGTGTTCATTTTTATTTATATTTGGACATAGGCATATACCTATGATAATATCACAATCAAGATAATAAAGATATTCATCATCTTGAAATGATTTCTTGTGTTCCCTTGTTTTGCTTTTTTTTTTTTTATCCCAGGACCCTGAGATCATGACCCGAGCTGAAGGCAGACTCTTAACCTTGACTGAACCACCCAGGCGCCCTGCTTTATCTTTTTTCAACCAGGGGGTCAGGGGCAAGAGCACTTAACACGAGATCTACACTCTTAACAAGGTTTTAAGTGCACAACACCATACTGTTAACTATAGGCAGTATGTTACACAACAGATCTATAGAATTTATGCATCTTGTGTAACTGTGACTTTATACCCATTAAACAGCAACACCCCATCTCCCCCAGCCCCATCCCCTAGAAATCACCATTCTATTCTCTGCTTCTATGAATTTGACTATTTTAGATAACTCAGATACATGGGATCATGCAGTATTTCTGTCTTTCTGTGTCTGGCTAATTTCATTTAGCATAATATCTCCCACCTCCATTCATGTTGCTGTAAATGGTAGGATTTCCCTTTTTTTTTTTTAAGGCTAAATAATATTTTGTTGTATGTATACACCACATTTTCTTTATCCACTTGTCTATCAATGGACACTTAGATTGTTTCCATATCTTGGCTATTGTAAATAAATGCTACAGCGAACATGGGAGTGCAGGTATCTCTTTGAGATCCTGATTTCAATTCTTTGGGATATATATCCAGAAGTGGGATTTTTGGATCATCTGAGAGTTCTATTTTTAATTTTTTGAGGACCTTTGTACTGTTTTCCAAAGTATCAGTAGCAATTTACATTTTTATCAACAGTGTACAAGGGTTCCCTTTTCTCTGCACCCTCACCAACACTAGTTATCTTTTGTTATATTGATAATAGCTATTCTAACAGGTTTTGATTTGCATTTCTGATGATTAGTAATATTGAGCACCTTTTCATATACCTGTTGGCCATTTCTATGTCTTCTTTATTTTTTAAAAAAGCTTTATTTATTTATTTGACAGAGAGAGAGACAGCAAGAGAGAGAACACAAGCAGGGGGAGTGGGAGAGAGAGAAGTAGGCTTCCCACAGAGCAGGGAGCCCGATGCGGGGCTCAATCCCAGGACTCTGGGATCATGACCTGAGTCAAAGGCAGACACTTAATGACTGAGCCACCCAGGCACCCCTCTTTGTCTTCTTTAAAGGAATGTTTGTCTAAGTCCTTTGCCCATTTTTAATCCAGTTATTTGCTTTTTATTATTGAATGGTAGGAGTTGCATATATATTTTGGAAATAAACTCATTATCAGATACATGGCTTATTTTCTCCCATTCCATAGGTTGCCTTCTCAGTTTGTTGTTTTGTTCTTTGCTGTGCCGAAGCTTTTTAGTTTGATGCAATCCCTCTTGTTGATTTTTGCTTTTGTTGCCTGTGCTTTTGATGTCCTCTCCATGAAATCATTGCCAACACCAATGACAGGAAGACTTTTCCCTTTGTATTGAATCCACGGAATTCCCTAAGTATTGAATCCATTTTGAGTTGATTTTTTGGTACATAGTGTGAGATAGGGGTCCACATTCTCTGGAATGTGGATCTCCAGTTTTGCCAGTACTATTTGTTGAAGAGACTATCTTTTCCCCATTGGTGTTCTTGGTGCTCTTGTGGAAGATCAGTTGCCCATATATGTGTAAGGTTAATTCTGGGCTTTCTGCTTTGTTCCATTGGTCTATACATTTGGTTTTACGCCAGAACCAAGCTGTTTTGATAACTGTAACTTTGTAATATGTGTTTCTGAAATCAGGAAGTAATGCCTCCAGCTTTGTTCTTCTCTTCAAGATCACTTTGGTTATTCTATTGTCTTATATCTTTTGTTATTCCATATAAATTTTAGATTTTTTTTTCTATTTCTTTAAAAAAATGAAATGTTGATGTGAACAGAATTGAATCTATAGATTGCTTTGGATAGTATGGACATTTTAATAACATTAATTTTTCCAATCCATCAACATGAGATGTCTTTCCATTTACTGTGTCTTCTTTAATTTCTTTCATTAATGTATTACAGTTTTCAATATAAAAATATTTCACCTCCTTGGCCAAGTTTATTCTTAAGTATTTTACTCTCTTTGATGCTATTATAAATGAGACTGTTTTCTTAATTTCCTTTTTGGATAGTTTGCTTTTAGTGTATAGAAATGCCACTAATTTTTGTAGGTTGATTTTTGTATCTTGCCAACTTTACTGGATTCATTTATTGGTTCTAACAGGTTGTTTATGTTTTGTGGAGTCTTCAGAGTTTTCTATGTATAAGATCATGTCATCTGAAAACAAAGGCAATTTCATGCCTTCCTTTCTGATTTGGATACTTTTTATTTCTTTTTCTTGCCTCTGTGCTTAAGCTCTTTAAATTCCAGACTCTACCATGTTCTATAGAGCTCTGGGTGGTCTGAGTTCTGTTGACATTTACAACTATATCAATTAGGAAGTATGGTTATATGTTCAGTACAAAAAAAAAAAAAAAAACTCAACAAGATGGGTTATTAAAGGAGGGAACCAATTTTTCTCATGTAACAACTTTCCAAAAGTAGGGAGTCCAAGCAGCTGATCAAGAGAGCCATCTAAGAGTCCAGGCTCCTTCTATCTTTTTTCTGTACTATTTTTACCATGTGATTTTTGTCCTTATGACTACAAGATGGTTGCTATATCTCCGGGCACTGTATCACTGTTCCAGGGAGAGAGGAACATAAAGGAACAAAAGCAAGAGTCTTATCATTTGAGACCTTGTTAATGTTTTTATTTCATAAAGAAAGACTCTCCACTAAGGAATTGGGTCTTACCCCATCAGCTCCAACAGTGTCATATGGTCACCCTTACCCAAGGGAATCTGCTATTGCGCCAAACAAAATCAGGGTATTGTGAAGAGTGAACAAAGACAGACTAGGAGATGATTAGTGTCTGCCTCAGTAACTTCATCTTATACTACTCTGCTTCACTTCTCATTTTCCAGCCACACTGGTTTCCTTTGGATTCCTTCAGTGTAGCAAGCTCTTTCTTCCTCAGGGCATTTTTGCAGTTCCTGATTTTTCTGCTTTGAATATGGTTGCCCTCACTCTTTCCCATGATGTGCTTCTTCACAGCTAAGCTTATCCTACGTACAGTGGTGCCCTCACAACCCCTAAGCAGTTACTATTGAGCACATCCTTTTGTTCATGGCTCCAGCTACCACCTGTAATAACAACATTTATTTGCTTGCTTGTGTGGTATCTGATTGAATTGAAATCTCCATAAGCATCTTCTAAAATTTTTCTTTTGTTCTAGGTGCATAGCAGGTACTAAGTAAGTAGAAGTGGACTAAATGAATATTTTACTGTGTTTAATATTCCCAGTAGCCCTGGGAGATAGATAGTCATTTCCTGAGTTATAAAACAACTGAATGTGTCAGAGTCAGTGTTCAAACCCATGTCTGCCTGGCTCTGAAGCCTTTTCTCTTTCCAGAAACACTGCTTCTCATAGAAGAAGGCTCAGCTGCCAATTCTTAGAAGTCTCTCTCTATTTCGAGGCACAGAGGTCATGCTCTACACCAAGCTAATTTGTTTGTTTGCCCCCTCCTCAGCAGCGGGGGGTTCCTGACATTAGCCCTCCCCTAAAAGGCCAGTCTTTTCATTTGATTCTCTCCAGAAGGCCAGAAACCAGAGTGTTCATAGTTCCCCTTGAGTGGCTTCATCTTCCATGATGGAAATTTAACTTCATTCTGCTGACTAGTAAACGGGAAACCCCAGTCCACACTGTATTTATTAACAAAGCGTTTCACTCCAGAGATAAGGGAGTTATCCTCCTCAGAGAGGTGACCCCTCAGACTCAGGTTAGTTGTTCTAAGCATTATTACTTAATTGCAGTCACAACCTGTTTTGCATATAAATCTTGCTTAAGGACACCTTCTCCTGATACAACTTTTATCAAAGCAACTACTGACCAGGGTCTCTAGTACTTAAAAATGACTCTGACATTGGAAATGGATTAGCTGCCTAGCCCATCTCCTGGGCAATTCAAAATTTCTGCCTCTTGCACACCTGTACATTCTCATTTCAAGTGCTTTGAATGCATTCCTATTCCCATTCAGAAAATTTCACTATACATCTTGAAGATATTTTTTGTTGTTACTGTGTTTCTTTGTTTTCTGTCAGCCATACTTCACTCTCTGCTTCTGCCTCAATTACCCAGAAGCTTCCTCCTTTTGCCTTTTTACTGTGTTAAGTTAATGGGGGTTATGGTTGGTTTGTATCCATGATAAATGCTGTTGGTTTTCTTCCTCAGTTTTTAATCATGGATGCTGAGAGAGGGCTGTGCTCCACAAGAAACATTAATTTTTTGGCCTTAATTGTCATGCCCTTTTAGCCTGGGTCAGATGCACTGCTGTGTGATTTCACCACACTCTTTCCCTCTCTCTCCTCCTCCTCAGATTAAATAAAACCTATATCACACTTGATCCATACCCAGACATTGCTCTTTCTTCTGCTTCCTACCTTGATCATATGAATAAATATTAGTGAAAATAATAAATGAATGAATGGACTGCCAGTATTCTTCTCTTGCCCTATAGGAAACTAGAAAAGGAGGACTTGACACAAAAATAGTGTTCAATAAGTATTTAATGAATAGGTGATTGATCATTTGCTTTGCATCATCTCTTGTGAGTGACTGTTACTTTATCCCCAGTTATTTTGTCTGTGGCCTTTATCTTTTCACTCAATGAAATAACTTCAAGGCTAGTGGGCAAATCAAATTTATGTCTCCAATTCAAATATTGAGCACCTGTTTTGTTAGGCACTGAAGAGGATACACAGATGAGAAAGACACTGGCCCCTGTCATTTAAAATAAAAAAAACTAGAACTATACAGTCCTGCAGGGGGAAATACAGTCAGGGCTAGAAATCAAATAAAAAGGAAATGATATGACAGGCCAATGAAGAAGGTGATAACTTCTGTGTCCTAGGTATGAATTAGGAGAAATTTCTTGGCTAGAAATATAAATAAAATACGATTTCCCTTTTCAGAAAAGTTAAAATGAAAAAGAGTGGGATATGCTTGGCTAGTTTATCAGCTTGCCATGGGTTGACTGGATCTCTCTACTCTACCCCAGGTCCTAGGAGGGAAGCCTCTATTATACTCAGCACAGCTAACCAACCCTCACCAATAGGACTGGTAACGGGTCCTTGCTGGGGCTAGCCCTTTGATACTACTCTTCCTCACTAACCCCCTAGACTTTACCCTTCCCTTTAGAAGAGTCCCATGATTAGACAGTCCTCAGTGACTCAGCTTGAATGTCTGTCTACCATCAGGGCAAATCTGGAATAGGTAACTTGCAAAGTGCTAAGAACGGCACACTTTCTGATTTAATTTTCAAAACAAAAAGGAAGTAGGATTACTGCTTTAAACATGAAAGATATTCATTTCTGAAATATTAATTAACTTAGGAAGTAGCAAGGGGACCAGGTAGCCTGAGTCTCTGTTTTCAGTTCTTTAACCTCCCCTTCATTCTAACTACAGAAACATGACTTCAGCAGATTTTTCTTGCTTCCCTTTATTTTAGTGCTCAAGGCCTATTCATTACTTCCCACCCCTCACCTCCTGTCTTTATATGCTCTACATATGTGCATTTTGAGGGACTTGCCTGCCAACTCTCTTATGGATAGTCTGTGAAAATGAAAGCACAGAGAAGGCCATTTCTCATCCACTCTAGGTATGTAAGAGTGGCAAAGAAAATAAAGTTCAATTCTTGCAAGTGACAACCACAGATAATAGATATGATCAAACCAGGAATTGGAGAGTGGGTTGTAAATCAAAACAACACAATATGCAGTCAAATAGATAGGAATAGGAGTGATCAGGGCTCTTTCCATCTATATATTTATCCACTATCAGCAGAAGCCTCTGGCTCTGGGGAATCTGAGCGCCTAGAAACGCCAGTTCTCATTGCCAAGCAAGGTTGGATACTGAAATGTTATTTCACACACCAGGCATCACGCTGCCAGTGTGGTCCCCATGGCAAAATCTACCAAATGCCAGAGAAAGCTGTTATGGAAGGATGCATGTTTTCCATGATGGTAAGAAAAATAATAAGGCCCCCAAATGGAAGCATCCATCAAAGTAGAGGCTAGCTGACGTCTTTGACAGGAAAAGAGTAAAAGCTGCTTCACTGTAATACCATGAGATGCTGTATGGCATTTTAATACCATGATAGTGATAAAGCCATTTTAAATTTATAAAGCCCTTTCTATTCTGAAGGAGACAGACAGCGGGAAAACTACAGAAAGCACTGTACATTTTGCCAATTTGGTGCTAATTGCCCTGCTTCAAGACTGTTTATGGTCCGGAGAATGTAATAGGATTACCTGGGGTATTTATCCTGATTTGAATTAGCACTTTCCTGGTTCAGGAAAGATGGTATCAGGCAGCAAATATTTGTTTCACAGTATTCAGGCACATGAAACATCATGTTGCTTTATTTTTCTAAATCAAATGAAATCTGGTTCTGAGTGCTCCCAGGGCCACTATGGGAGAGCCAGTATCTGTCATGATCAAGGAGCTTTTCTTTTTCATTCTGGTTTTTCTGGGTCCCAAATGGCTTTTGCAATCCAATGAACTTGAGCAAATGTACACACCATGCAACTACTCCCATACTTAAGTCATAGAACATTTCTATCACTCCAACAAGTTCCTGGTACAGATTTATAGGGAATATACTCCCTATACTTATGGCCAAAGGCAACCACTGATCTGCTTTTCTGTTACTATACATTAGTTTTAGATTTTCATATAAATGGAAAGAATATAGAATGTATTCTTTTGTTCTGGCTTCTTTTGCTCAATAGTATGTTTCTTTAGGTTCATACATGTTATTGTGTGTATCTATAGTTTATTCATTTTACTGTTGAGTACTTTGTCATTGAATACTTTTATCACACTTTCTTTATCTATTTACCTGTTGACAGGCCTTTAGGTTGTTTCTATTGTTTGGATATTCTGAATAAAGCTGCCATCAACATTTGAAATACCAGTTTTTGTGTGGACATGTTCATTTTTTTTCAGTAAAAATCTAGGAATAGAATTGCCAGATCTTATGGTAGGTATGTTTACTATATAAAACACTAATGATCACTTTTCCAAAGTAAGTATACAATTTCACATTTTTATCAGCAATATTTGGGAATTGTAGTTGTTATACAACCTAAGCAAATCATGGTATTTTAAATCTTTTTTATTGTATTCATTTAATCAGTGTATAGTGGTATCTCAATTTGCTTTTAATTAGCATTTTATTGATGACTAAGGATATCAAGCATCTTTTCATTTGCTTATTGTTTATCTTTTTCTGTGAAATCTAAAACTTGTGCACATTTTTATCTTCTTATTCTTGAGATGTAGGAGTTCTTTGTAGATTCTGGATACAAGTTCTTGTCAGATATATATGCACTGCAAATACATTCTTTTTTTTTTTAAGATATTTATTTATTTATTTATTTGAGAGACGGAGAGAGAACAAGTAGGGGGGAGGAGCAGAGGGAGAGAGAGAGAAGCAGACTCCCCACTGAGCAGGGAGTCTGACTCAGGGCTGGATCCCAGGACCCTGGGATCATGACCTGAGCCAAAGTCAGATGCATAACCAACTGAGGCACCCAGGTGCCCCTGCAAATATATTCTTCTAGTCAGTGGCTTGTATTTTCATTTTTGGAATGCTGTCTTTCAAAGACCAGAACTTTCTCCCTATAATGAAGTCTAATTTATTAATTTTTAAATTATTTCTGCTTTTTGTGCTTTATCTGAGAAGACATTGCCTCTTCCAACTTTGTAAAGATTGTTTTCTTTGTTTTAATTTGTACTACCAGAAATTGGCAGCATTTCATCTCCTTATGTCTTTGTTCCTAGTTTAATTGCCTGTTCACTTTCTAATTCTCTTGCCATGAAATTATTTCTTTCCTCTTCCTTTCTTTCTCTTCTCTTCTCCAATTCCTTTCTCTTCCACAATATTTTTTCAAGTATAGACTTGAAAACAGAACAAAGATTATTGTCTGTCTATGTCTGGTCTATGGTAGGAAAAGATAATTTTAAGATTTATGTCTCATTCAGGTGTGTGTTTTGAACTTGCACTGCCCATGTTGGGAACCCCAACCCAAAAACTTAACATAAAAATTGGATCCAGAAAGTGCCTACCAAAAACAAATGCAAACTCACTCTTGAAAAATGCTTCCAGAATCTAGGTCACTCAATTAAAACAACAATAACAAAAGAAATCAGCTAGATGAAACTGTTATAAGAGAACATATGAGGAAATAATTCAAGAGCATTAGAGTCAACACACAAAATAACTGCAGAATTACTGTTATTCAAACTTGAAGTATTAAAATGACAATCTGAAAAAAAAATAATTATATTTAAGATGAATAAAAGTTGAATAAAGGAATCAAAATCATCAAACACATACAAAATACTACAGAAAAAGAATATGAAGATTTGGAAAAATAAATCAATTAAATAATTAAATAAATTAATAAACTGTACAGACACTGAACCTAACAATTCGATAGATGTGTTTAACATCAGATAAACACATGGAATTAATGAATAGAAGCATATGCCTCAGAAAAAAATCAATAATGCATTGTGAATGATAAGGGATGAAAAATAGGAAAGCACTGTTTAGAAACAAAAGAGATGAGAATGTCCAAAATAGATCTAGTAGGAATTCCAAATGGAAACACTAGAAAGGATGGGACAACGGTAATACTCATAAGAGATAATAGCTGCCAATTTTCCAAAATTAATGAAAAAAAGGAATCTATAAATTCAAAAGTAGAACGAAACTGAAGAACTATTAATAATATTTTTTAAAAATCAGCAAAAAATAGATTACTTCTAATAAACAAAAATAATTACACTGAAATTGTAATTCAGTTGTAATTCTCAGCAGCAATAACAAAGATCAAAAGACCTTAGATGCTGAGGGGAAACAACTGATAATCTAGTTAGATTGAACTATATAAAACTATGGATGTTAAAGTCTTATGCCTACAAAAGGGCGCCTGGGTGGCTCAGTTGGTTAAAGTCTTATGCCTACATGATGGTAACTGCATATAGTTTAACCAAATAATAGATTTTATTCAGGCAACTTCTTATTCAATTGTGATGGCAAAATTCTGATATATTCAGAAAAAGACTGGGAATTTTTCACCTAAGGATCCTTGCAGAAAAAAATGCAGTTCAAGAGAAAGGAAACTGCAGACAGAGGACAGAGAGGAATGCAGAAGGCAGTCGCACAAAGAATAATTTAACATGGATAGGCTGACATCTAAACAATCATGAGCTTCATTAAGCAATCAAAAATAATGACTAACTGGATTACATAAAACTAAGGGATAACTAAAATACTAAACAACAATTACATTAAGGGACAGGAAATTTGGTTACAAATTTTCTAATAGCCACACATAGTTCAGAGAAGGATAAAGATATCAGTTTCTTTATATTTTTTCAAACATGAGGGAGTATTAAAATTTTAATAGTAATCTCAGAAGAACAGAAATCAAATGTATAACCTAATGGAATAAAGAAAAAAAAAACCTAGACTAACACATTAGTAAGCAGAAAGGAGAATAAAGGAAATAAAAGGGAAAAAAATCTCACTAAAGAATTAGATAATAAATAAAAATATATCAGTAATAGGAATACATGTTAGTGAATCAAATTTGCTATAAAAGATAGTCACAGCTTCATTAGAGAAAAGAAAAATCTGTTTTGCTTATTGCTTTATCTCCTGAATCCATAATAAGGCCTAGTATTTAGAAGGGGTTAATAATGCTTAATGCTCATTGAAATAATTAAAAATCAGATTGAAATCCTATTATATTCTGTTTACAAGAGACATAGTTAAAGCAAAACAAACAAACAAAATACAAAGCAGGATAAAAGTAAAGGACAAGTAAAGGACTCACCAAGTTATTTCTAATGAAAGGGAATATGTTATACGAATAACACAAAATACTGTTAAAAATTCATTAGAAATGAAATCATCATTAGGGATAGAGTATCATTACATACATCAGTCAGACAGGATAGGTTTTGCTACAGTAAAAATGAACCCAATCCCAGTTGCTTAATATGACTTGCTCACATTTTATATCCATCACAGGTCAGTGTGGTATTCAATTCCACGTAATCCTCAGGATCCCAGGCTGACAGAGTCTCTATTATCTTGAGGCAGCCCCATCAGAAGTACATAGCCTTTTTTTTTGCCATGAAAGGGTAAGAAAGCACCAGAAGGTCTCATGCAATGAACTAAATGTTTCATCCTGGAAGTGACATTCACTTCTCCGCTAAGCCTCTTTTGTGTAAACTGATTCCTTGGTCTTGCCCTACTGAAAAGGAGCAGGTAAGTATAGTATTCTAATGTATCCAGAAGGCAAGGCTAGGAATCACCATCGTAATTTGATAAAAGAACACATCTAAAGTTTTATACAGCTAACAACATGCCCTCGTATAAGATATTTAGCACATTTTTAAAAAAATGTCAAATATACTATCATAGAAGGCAGTTTTAACACACGTTTCTTAGTAATTGATGGGTTAAATAGACAAAAATTAATAAGAATAAAATATTCTTAAAACACAATAAAATATCTGAATTACTCAATTAACAATTAGATCTAACAGACATATGTGGAATCCAGTACCCAACAATTAGAGAATGCTCATTCTTTGCAAATATACAAGTTTTGAAAAAACTAAATTTTCAAACTAGAATTTTATACCCAGTGGTATCTTTCAAAAAAAAGGTTAATAAAGACTCATCAGATATACAAAAACTGAAAAAAATGTATCACTAGCAGACTTTTTCCTCTAATTATTTATAAATGATAGTTTAAACAAAAATAGTAATAATGTAGTATGAAACTTTTAATCTATGTAAAGGTAAAATGCATGACAATAAGAACACAGTAATCTGGAAGGGAGAAATGAAGTGTACTATTCTTCCAGTCTTATACTATACTGTGAAGTCATATAATATCGATCGAAGGTAGACTGTAATATGTTAAAGATGTGTACTAGACACCCTAGAAGTTACTAAAATAGTAAAATTAAGAATATGGCTAATAAGTCAAAAAAGAAGATAAAATGGAAGCATAAAAATAACACCTAACCCAAAAAGGGGCAGAAAGAGGGGAAAAGGGAAAAAAAAAAAACAAAAACAGATGAGACCAATAGAAAAAAAAAAGCAAGATGATAAATGGAAACCTAAGTGTATCAATATTCACATTAAATGTGGTGGTGGGAAAGTAAAGTGGTATAACCACTTTGGAAAACAGTTTGGCAGTTTATTAAAAATTTAAACATACACATACCTCAGGATCCAACAATTTCACTCCTAGCTATTTACCCAAGAGAAATAAAAGCATATATTCATACAAATAATTGTTCACAAATATTTATAGCAGCTTTTTTTGTACTAGCCTTAAATGGAAAATTCCCAAATATCCATTAACAGATGAGTGGATAAACAAACTGTGGCATATTCATACAATGTAATGCTGCTCAGGAATAAAACGGAATGGACTACTGATATGCTCATCAATATAAATAATCTTCAAAATAATTATGTGAGTGAAAGATTCTAGACAAAAAGATTGCTTACTATATGATTTAATTTTTATAAAATTCTGTAAAATGCAAACTAGAGTGACAGCAAGAAGGTAAATGGATGCCTGGAGGTTAGTGGTGGGTGTGAAGAGGTGGGAGGTACAAAGTTGTAGGGTGATAACATATTCATTTTCTTGGTTATGATGATGGTGATGGGTCTGTATATATCAAAACTTAAGAAAGTGTACACTTAAAATATGTGCAGTTTATTCTCTAATAAACCTGTCTTAAAAAAATCCCATTTTCACTCCTTCAAAAATTATCATGCTACTATATTCTGTATATAAGAAAGTAATTTCAAATATGACATAAGTTAGGGGTCAGTAAACAATGGCCCATGAGCCAGTCACCATTTTAGTAAATAATATTTTATTAGATCATAGTCACTAATACATTCATTTACATATTATTTATGACTACTTTGATGCTGCAATGCCAGAATTGACCAATTTTGACAAAGACCACGTGGACCACAATATTTTGTGGACCACCAACTGGACCACCAATATTTGCCATCTGACCCTTTAAAAAAAAAAGTCCAGGGGCGCCTGGGTGGCTCAGTCGTTAAGCGTCTGCCTTCGGCTCAGGTCATGATCCCAGAGTCCTGGGATCGAGCCCACATCAGGCTCCCTGCTCCGTGGGAAGCCTGCTTCTCCCTCTCCCACTCCCCCTGCTTGTGTTCCCTCTCTGGCTGTCTTTCTCTCTGTCAAATAAATAAAACCTTTAAAAAAAAAAAAAACAACTTTAAAATAAATAAATAAATAAATAAATAAATAAATAAATAAATAAATAAAAATTAAAAAAAAAGTCTGATGACCAATGATATAGGTAGGTTGAAAGTAAAAATGGAAATAAGATATATTATGCAGATACTATTCTTTTAAAAGCTGGAGAGGTTATACTAATATTAAACAAAATAGATTTTGTACTTAAAACATTATGAGCAATAAAGAGCTATGTTCCATAATGACAAAAGGCTCAATACACCAACAAGACTCTACAATCCTAAATAATTATGCACCTAATAACAATGCTTCAAAATACATGTAGCAAAAAGTGACAAAACTAAAAGGAGAAACTGACAAGTCCCACAATACAGTTGGATATTTCAACACTCCTCTCTTGTAATTGGTAGAACTGGTAGGCAGAAAACAAAACAATTTCTTGAAGTATTTGACAAATCATTCCAAAAGTGTTTGGTATCTAAAGGTTTCTTTTTACATCATGTTCTGATATCAAGTGACATATTTTGAGAATTATTCAATGATGAGAAACAAAGCTTAACTTGTGTTTGTTTTGTTTTCTTTTGCTTTAAGTGCATGTTACTATTTGAGTTAAGGACTTGCTTAAATTTCCATTTCTGGCAGTGTGGTGGAGTACATAACCAGAAAATCCTCCTGTAGCAAAACACCTAGAAATGCTGGTGGAAATGAGAATTTTAAAATGCATAGTTACCTCACAAAATAAATAAGGGAAATTTCCAGGAGATACAAGGAAAAAGATGAAAATTCTACAGTTGCATTTGAGGTGGGATTGGAATTGGGACAGATCTATAGGTTTAAAGCAGACAAAATTTGATAACCATGCAGGAGCAGGAGATAAGACTGACAAGCCTTCATAAAACAATGAGCTAGTATTGAGCCACAAAAAAATGCCACATCCTGATTGAATTGGTAAAGTAGAAATGATTCAATCATCATCATGAGAAAAGATAAAGCAATTTGTGTATTTTTACCTGGAATTTATAGGAGAGGGTCTCTCTTAAAATTGGTAACCATATGCATTTGTGGTCTGACTTTACATTACCTGCATTTTCAAGAAAACACTCTACTAAAAATTAACAAAAGTTCCAGGTTACTGATACTGAGGCACTTGGTGAACACAAACATCAAATCTATTTCTTGGGATACATCCTAAATCCAGACCTCCTATGATTTTCACAAATGAGTCTCCTAAAGATGTGCTCACAACCCAAAATTAAAAAGCTCAAAAACAATGGGCAGACAAATTAAACAGCAGGTTAGTCTCCCAAACACCTGACATAAAGCTTACACGGACTATTTCAACTGGGAAAAAATACCACATTCAGTAAATTTAATCTAATCATTATTTCTTTTGAGTTTTGTCTTCTTCTTCATAAAAGTCACTGCTGTCTGTCACAAAATAATAAAATTTTTAATTTACAAAACATATGTGGACTGCATGATCATGTATTTCAAAGTTGGGATCTGACTCACTGAATAATTTCACACGCAGTTTTCTATTTTACAATGTAACTCCTACAGAACTCTTATTCTTCCATTTCTCTTGTTCTTGAGATGCAATAAATACAAACAATATTGCATCTAACTTGAAAATAAAATTGTAGGGTGCCTGGATGGCTCAGTTGGTTAAGCGACTGCCTTCGGCTCAGGTCATGATCCTGGAGTCCCGGGATCGAGTCCCTCATCGGGCTCCCTGCTCGGCAGGGAGTCTGCTTCTCCCTCTGACCCTCCTCCCCTCATGCTCTCTGTCTCTCATTCTCTCTGTCTCAAATAAATAAATAAAATCTTTAAAAAAATATATTGAAAATAAAATTGTATAAATCTAGAGGTCAGTATTAATCTATACTAATGCAGGAATTAGAATTTAGTATTAGGATTATTTGTTCCATATTAAGCTTCAGTGATTTTAGCACATGGAGTGTGTGTGTGTGTGTGTGTGTTTTACAAGCACATGTGTGTATGTGTTGTGTGTTTTACAATGCCTATTTAAAGATTAGATATTTTAAATTTAAAATTTTTTTTATTTTGGGGGGAGGGGCAGGGGGAGAGAGAGAGAGAGGGAATCTTAAGCAGGCTCCACGCCCAGCATGGAACCCAATGCAGAGATCAATCTCATAACCCTGAGATCATAACCCAAGCCAAAATCAAGAGGTGGACACTTAACTGACTGAGCCGCCTAGGTGCCCCTAGATTTTTTTAAAAAAAGAAGTGGCTGAGAACCAAATAAAATTTGGGAAAGAAATTTTTAGCATCTCATTTTATTTTTATTCAATAGCCAAAATTTGGGACTTTTTAGCTTGTCAACAGTTATTTTCTTTTGAAAGCCCAGTTTGTAATGTATTATTTACCTATGTTCTGTATGAACCATGAGATGATTGGTGCAACTTGGCAATGACCTTGCCTATTTTATATTAAGCACTGAACATCACTTGCATGTTAAGTGGATTTAGGATTGTTTTATAACTGATTTCTTTTTCCAGTGGTGATCTAATTGCAACTTATACTCAGTCTACTGCTCTGACAACTAATGTGAGTTCAATAGTTTCAAGGACTTCATACATTATTTGCTGTGAACACAAAGAATTTTGGCAAAGAAGCAAAGGAATATAAAGACAGGTTTTGCCCAGACACATTTCTGGAAACTATATAGATATTCAGGAAAAATAATCTGACGACATCCACTGTGGTTCCCCTACTCTACCTCAAATTATAGTTTGGAATGATCCTCTGTGTAATAAGGGGGGGGGGGAAGAAGGGAAAGAGTCCAATCTTTGTATAGATGTAGTTTGAATGGAATCAATCCAGGAATGCTTAAAGCTTTGTGGGAGTGATTAGGGAGTTTCCTTTTAGTAGAAACAATGAGACTGTCAAATCTGAATTTCAGTTATTCTTATTCAACATTAAAAACCATGAAGTGCGGGCGCCTGGGTGGCTCAGTTGGTTAAGCGACTGCCTTCGGCTCAGGTCATGATCCTGGAGTCCCCGGATTGAGTCCCGCATCAGGCTCCCTGCTCAGCAGGGAGTCTGCTTCTCCCTCTGACCCTCCCCCCTCTCATGTGCTCTCTCTCATTCTCTCTCTCTCAAATAAATAAATAAAATCTTAAAAAAAAATCATGAAGTGCTATACAGAGGAAACTATGTGGCTTAGGCTTTCACATACTCTAATTAAGGCAAACTATACCTTTTAAAAAAGAGTTAAGGAATTTCATAATAGCATAACTCAGTGGTGACTTTACCGGTGCATTACTAGTGGGATTGGCCCAGGTGAACTGTAGGATAGATGAAGCTTGATTTCTGATGCCTAGAACATTCAATTTCTAGGACCCTCTATGTAAGTCCATCCTTCCAAAGAGCCCTGTCCACCAATGCTTTCCCAATCAACCTCATCCATCAAAACTTACTGCTTTATTTCATGAATCTTTATTGTGTACTTCCAATATTTCAGTCTTTGGGTAAAATATGCTGAAATTATAACAAAGGGAAGACACAGCAACTGAGCAAGAATTTATAATGACAACAGATCATTGCTTTGATAGAGAGATGTGTGGGGTGTTCTGAGAACACTTAGGAAGGGCCCCACATATGTCTTGGAGGATCAAGGGAGAAATCCTGAAGGAAGAGACATCAGGCTGAAACCTGGAGTAGAAGTTAGCCGGGTGGATGAAGGGCAAGGGCATTCCAGGTAGATGAGAGGCCCAAAGGAGAGAGCATGGCATGTTTAAAGAAGGACAGTAGCTCTTGCTCAGTGTTCATCAGAACACCCCAGGACCCTCTTTCAGAAATGCTTGGCAGCTGCTATTTACAAAAATACAAAAATAATTCTGAAGGGTACTTTTTATCAAAGTGGTTAAAATTTAAGTTCCAAATTTCATGCCAGTGACTAATCCTCCACAGTTAACACAGACCATGGAGATAGAATCTTCCTTTGTGAGTCATTTCTAGAGTTCATTTGGTCCTTTTTTCAGCAAACATCCAATAAACGTCTCCTCAGTGCCAGGCACTATGCCAGACACCAGAGCTAAACAGACTGGATTAGGAAAAGCTTCAGTAGAGATGACCACTCAAGATTTGTCACTTCTTCAATCAGTTTCATTTGATTAGAACATTTCAAAAATAAATGTTCTTATTACAAAAATTCTTTTCAAGTGATTTGTCCATTTTTTTCTACCATATAAAATACTCATTCATGTACTCATTCTTTCAACAAATATTTAGTAAGCACTTATTATGAAAGAGGACAATTTCATCTTCCATGGGGCTTACAGCCTGTTAGGGGAGACTCCTATAAATCAATAAGTATAGTGATAAGTAATTAATTATTAATTAATAATGAATGATAAGTGTTGGCATTAAAGCCCATTTAATCGAAGGGGGGGCAAAGATGGCAGAGGAGTAGGGGACTGTATTTCAACTGTTCCCTTGAACTGAGCTGGATATCTACCAGACTACTTTGAACACCCACGAAATCAGCCTGAGATGTAAGAAGATATATCTGGATCTCTACAAACAGAATATCGCAGGCAGTTGGTTTCAAGGTATGAAGTGGGGAGTCGATATCAGAGGATAAATGGAAGGGGGAGGAAGCCTCCAGGATCCTGCACCACTGGTGCGGGAAAGCCTCCTGCGCTGGGGATGGGGCACAGACTTGCAGAACGGTAGCCAAGGGGAAAGGACTTTAGGGCAGCCCCCAGGCTGAAACCTGGAGCTGCAGGGGTGTGTGTGTGAACTGGGGGCAGCTGGTGGTTTTAGAAACACAAAGGGCAGAGACTAGCCTCGACCTGAAGGCGAGGACTGGGAGCCCTGCTGAGGGGCACACAACCCAGGATGCCACAGTTTATAGCAGCACAGACAGAAACAGAGATAGTGTGGCCTGGAGAGCTCACTGAAGAACAGACTGATCTCTCTGCTCTGAGGTAGAGGGTTGGAAACGGTTTCTTCTGCTCTGACTCTTGGAAGAGAGGAGGAAAGTCACCAGGGAAAGCCATCAGAGAACAAAATCCCCCTAAAACTGGTTTTCACTGAGCCCATCCCCCCCACAGGGGGCAGAGCAACTCTGCCCAAACAGGGTTGCCTGAGTAACAGTGCGGCAGGCCCCTCCCACAGAAGACAGGCTGGGAGAACAAGAGGCCAGCAACCCTAAGGTCTCTAGAAAACAGGTGCATCTTGCTTGGGTTGTGGTCAATAATTTGGACTCTATACATTCCCTCAACCACCCCTCAACAGAATGACTAAGAGGAGGAACCCCCAAAATAGGAAAGACTCAGAGACTGTGACTTCTGCCACAGATTTACAAATGGATATAGATATAAGCAAGACGTTGGAAATAGACTTCAGGGTAACAGTTATGAAGACAATAGCTAGAATGGAGAAATCGATTAATGGCAACTTGGAGTCTCTAAGGGCAGAAATGAGAGCTGATCTGGCAGAACTTAAAAATGCTATCAATGAGATACAATCTAATCTAGATACTCTAACAGCTGGGTAAATGAGGCAGAAGAACGAATTAGTGATCTAGAAGACAAACTGATAGAAAAGAAGGAACATGAGGAGGCCTGGAAAAAACAGCTTAAAATCCATGAAAACAGAATTAGAGAAATAAGTGACACCATGAAACGTGCCAATGTCAGAATTATTGGGATCCCTGGGGGGTGGAGAGAGAGAGGACTAGAAGATATATTTGAGGAATCATAGCTGAGAACTTCCCTAATCTGGGGAATGAAACAAGCATTCGTGGCCTAGAGGCAGAGAGGACCCCTCCCAAGATCAAGAAGAACAGACCAATGCCCTGGCATGTACTAGTAATTATTACTAGTAAAGTAAAACTTGCAAATCTTAGAACCAAGGAAACCATCTTAAGGGTAGTTGGGGAAGAGATTTCTTACATACAGGCAAAGGAACATTGGAATAATGTCAGACCTATCCACAGAGACCTGGCGAGCCAGAAAGGCCTGGCAAGACATAGTCAGGGTACTAAATGAGAAGAACATGCAGCCAAAAATACTTTATCTGGCAAGGCTGTCATTTAGAACAGATGAAGAGATACAGAGCTTCCAAGACCAGCAGAATCTGAAAGAATATGTGACCACTAAGCTGGCCCTGCAAAAAATATTAAGGAAGGTTCTATAAAAGGAGAAAGACCCCCAAGAGTGATATAGAACAGAAATTTATAGAGACAATCTATAGAAACAAGGACTTCACAGGCAACATGATGACAATAAAATCATATCTTTCAATAATCACTCTCAACGTGAACAGCCTAAATGCTCCCATAAAATGGCACAGGGTTGCAGGTTGGATAAAAAGACAGGACCTATCCATATGCTGTTTACAAGAGACTCATTTTGAACCTAAAGATACAACCAGACTGAAAGTGAAGGGATGGAGATCCATCTTTCATGCCAACAGACCTCAAAAGAAAGCTGGGGTAGCAATTCTCATATCAGACAAATTAGATTTTAAACTAAAGACTGTAGTTAGAGACACAGAATGACACTATATCATCCTTAAAAGGTCTATCCAACAAGAAGATCTAACAATTGTAAATATCTATGCCCCCAACAT
>NC_138372.1:151409517-151475566 GCF_054177405.1 Leptonychotes weddellii
AGTGTGGAGGTGCCTCAAAAATTTAAAACTAGAGCTACCCTATGACCCAGCAATTGCACCACTGGGTATTTACCACAAAGACACATATATAGTGAAAAGAAGGGCTATATGCACCCCAATGTTCATAGCAGCAATATCCACAATAGCCAAACTGTGGAAAGAGCCAAAATGCCCTTAAACAGACGAATGGATAAAGAAGATGTGGTCCATATATACAATGGAATATTACTCCACCATCAGAAAGGATGAATATCCAACTTTTGCATCAACATGGATGGGACTGGGGGAGATTATGCTAAGTGAAATAAGTCAAGCAGAGAAAGTCAATTATCATATGGTTTCACTTATTTGTGGAACATAAGGAATAGCATGGAGGACATTAGAAAAAGGAAGGGAAAAATGAAGGGGGGTGGAATCGGAGGGGGAGATGAACCACGAGAGACTATGGACTCCAAGAAACAAACTGAGGGTTTTGGAGGGGAGGAGTGTGGGGGGATGGGTTAGCCCAGTGATGGGTATTAAGGAGGGCATGTATTGCATGGAGCACTGGATGTTATACACAAACAATGAATCATGGAACACTACATCAAAAACTAATGATGTACTGTATGGTGACTAACATAACATAATAAAAAAAAAAAAGCCCATTTAATCCTCAAAACCACCTAAAGTAATAAGCACTATATTTTCTAAACGTCAGCTCAATATTTCCATTTGAAAGTCTACCTGGCCTTTCAAACAACATGTACAAAACCAAACTCCGGTCTTCCTCTCCCTGCCTCCCCCCCAACACATTGCTTCTGCAGATTTCTTGAACTCAGTGAAGAGCATTCTCATATGCCCAGTTGCTCAGGGTAAAGTCATTCTTCACTCCTCTTTTCCTAACGTCAGATATCTTGACTATCTATAAATCCTACTGATTCTACATTCAAAATCCACCCAGAATTCAGCATGTCTCACCACCTCCTGGCCTAGCCACCATCACCTCTAGTCTAGATAACCACTGCTGCCTGTGAAGTTGTCTCTTTACTTCTGTCCCGACTTGCACTCCTACCCCTTCTTTTCTCAAACCAGTGGTCAGAAGGACCCTTTTAAACTCTAAAATCATATCACTTTGTTCAAAACCTTGAAATAGCCTTCCACTTAACTCAACATAAAGGGCATTGTGGTACAAAGGGTGACAAGCCCTACAAGATCTGTGCCTCATCGGCGCTTCCACTTCACCTCTTATAACTCTCAGTTCCTCACTTTCTTCAACCACCTCAGGCTCCTTGAGTTTCCTGAAACTTAGCCATCCTCCCATACCTGGCTCTTTTACTTCCTTGCCATGCCCCAGATATTCCCATGACTCATCCCCTCATTTCCTTCTGATCTTTGCTAAAATGTCACAGTCTTGCAAAGACTGTCCCGGGCTCCCCTATTTAAAATTGCAACTCCCACCTACATTTCTGGTCTCCTTTCCCACTTTACTCTGTTCCATAGTATTTTTATTTACTTAAGTTTGTGAATTTTTTGTGCACCTAAGGTTTTGTTTCTTTTTTTAAGATTTTATTTGTAAGTAATCTGTACACCCCACATGGGGCTCAAACTGACAACTCTGAGATGAAGAGTTGTGTGCTCTACTAACTGAGCCAGCCAGATGCCCCAGAAGTTTTTCTTCACTTAAGTTTTCATTGTCTAAATCCTCTTAGAATGTAAGTTAATTTAGGGTAGAGCTGTTTGGTTTGGTCACCGAAGTATCTTAGTACTTAAAACAATTTCTGATATGTAATAAACAGTGAAAAGATATTTGCTAAATGAATACATCACCCCGATGTTACAAATGAGGGCCACAGAGAGGACACGAAACTTGCTCAAGGTCCCACAGTGACTTGTGTGCCATGCTGATCTTGTCTGGTTATTTCATAGGTGACGAAGTTTCTCAGAACTGAAGGCTTTATTCTAGGCTACATCTTTTTAGAAATATTAGAGTCTGAATCAGAGTGCAGGACTGATGAAAGATAGTGGGGTCCTTCAGGTCCCTGACGGCACTGACCCCCGTTGTCTTGACAGGCGGTAGGATAGTGATCCCATAGAGCTGCCTCGCAGGGGGCAGCTCCTCTCATCTCCAACCAGCCAGTCAGGGACTCTTCCTGCCTTTTTCATGCAGGGACTTTGCTTTTGCCTCCTCTTCCTCTGGGTGGGGAGTTCCCTTTGAAGCTTCAAATAGGGTGGGTAGGATGTGAAGGACTTTAGGGGTGTCCATTATGAGATGGGCACCACTGGGCTAAAGGAATGCTTTGAAGACTTGCCTCTGAAAAGGTCCTCTGATGGTTCCATGGGGTTTGCCTTTTAGAGGCTCTATGGAAAAAAAAAAAACTTTATGATAAAAATTACCTATTCTGCTTTGACTGTTTCTTGGTAAATATGTGTGAAATTTAAAATCTCATTTCAAAGGGGAAAAAGTGATCCTTGTTCAATGGAATTCTATGAAAAAAAATCCAGTTGGAGAGAAAGGGGATTTATCTATTGTCAATGCATCTTTATGTAGGAAGACAAGCTTTGATGTACCTGATAGCTTGGTTATATAATAGCCCATGAATACAGAAACGGCATGTGATGTATTATGCAGCACTTGAGACCAAAAGTTTGCTTCTCTTAGACAAGAATGAAAGTTCAGCCTGAAAGCTTTTGTTGAAAGAGACTTTCTTTGTAATAAATCAAGAGGACCTGTTAAAGTTATCTTCAGTAGGCACCTCATATACACTTTGGAAAAAAATGTTAACTCATTAAGCTTAATGGCCCCCAAAGCATCCCATGATGCTATAGAAGCTAAACCTTTAACAAAGAACTTCACTTCTAAGGAGGTAAGTATTGAACCTACAAAAGAGAAATTCTTTAAAGTGGAGATTAGAAAGCTGAGCTATTATGAAAGAGCCAGAACAGAAGCTAAGTCATTCTTTACTAAGGGCAGTTAACAATTCCAGAAATGGATACTACAAATTGTGTAAACTGGGAAAATCACTTAATAATGATCACCTGGCAAAAAAAAAAAGAATCGTGAAAGATCATATCCCCAAAATGAGTCAGGAGGAAAAGCTGCTTAAATTGGGAAGTTCTGTTAAGTACATCTGTGTGTGGATGTGTGGGTATGTGCATACCTGTGTTGCACAAGCAAAATATTCATCCTGTAAATGGCATGAATTGACAGAAAAAGCAATGGAACACAATAAATGCATGGGAAGTGACACTAGGGTCTTCAATGAGTAGTAGGCAAATAAAGCACTGAAGAATTTCTAGTTCTATGGTCATGTTTCGGTACTGAAAATGAAAAACTAAATGCAAATGTGAGGCATGACTGCACGTAAGGGGACATAATGCTTTCTGAACTCTGCATTAAATGCAGTAATAAGAGGGGTTAGCTCAGGGTGCCTGGGTGGCTTTGTCGGGTAAGTGTCTGCCTTCAACTCAGGTCGTGATCCCAGGGACCTGGGATCAAGCCCCACATCGGGCTCTTTGCTCCGCAGGGAGCCTGCTTCTCCCTCTCCCTCTGCCTGCCGCTCCGCCTGCTTGTGCTCTCTCTCTGTCAAGTAAATAAATAAAATCTCAAAAAAAAAAAAAAAGAGTGGTTAGCTCAGTGTCTGGCTTATAAAAGAGCTCAAACACTGCTAGCTATCATGATTACTATTATTATTATTAGCCTACTATAGACCAACATTTATGTTAGCGGATTTACATGTGCTATTTGATTTAGCTGCCCATATAAATGGTTAAAAAATACGGAGTGAAAAATTCTTTCAAAATGAAGTTGAACACCGACAAATTAAAATCTCAAGGAATCCAGATATGAATCAAAAAGATCTATTTCTCTATTTGTCTATGGATAATGCCTTTCACCTGACCATCCAAAACGACCAAAGTGAATGAGGCATCAGGCAAATACATGGCATGGCTTACATCAAATCACTTTTCTCAAATAGTTCAGATGTTTGTCTTCCTAATTTATTATGGCCACTTACTTCCAGTTCTTTTCCCATCTTTTCTTCTTCTGCCATTGAGACTCAAACTCCCACCCATATTTCAGAGACATACTACTTGTCTCATTCTTGTCCAAATTATTTGCAAAGATGCTGTAATTTAGTGTGGGTGACTTGGGGGAGTACTACAGTTAAAATTATTGCTTGCCTAAGGTTTCATTTTGGGGTCCTGATAAGTCATTTCAAATGTGAGCTGTGTCGAGTACATTTCAATTTATTACTTTTTCTAAGTGAACTAATCTAAATTAAAATCTCACCGAATCAATACCTCATTTTTATCATAGAGCATTCAGATTCTACCTCCCAATCATTCATCCATCGTTCACTGTGGCTCAGAAATTTCTAACAATGAGGAGTTATTTCATATCATATGGAAATGACACCATCTGTAGCCTGTTGTTTCATACATATGAGCCCAAATTCACAGTAAATGTTACCTTGCTCTAACCCCCTCATTTTATTTATTCTGTAGAACATTCCCATAACCCCTATCGTGAGGATTATCTAATGCTTATTATGTGTTCATGACATGCACAATTACAATCTAAAAACTGTCACTAAAACTGTCTCATTTGTTTGGCTTCAGTTCTTGATTATAGTAACAGCCACCAACCTAGACAAATGGGGGGTTATTTTCAGGTTTTTCAAATGCTATTCAGTGCCCTTCCCCCAATGTATTCATTCTGAGTATTTCCTTTTGTTTTAAAGGTCTAGTGTTGACTTGGAGATAGTGCAAAGATTTTTAATGCACATGCCATTCTCCTAATATATTTTCATTTCTGGTGACCTAGAAAAGAACAGAAGAAAAAAATGGTACAAGGGGAATTTATTCTCATGACAGAGTCTTAAAAAAAAAAAAAAGCTTTCAAGGGATTTATTTAGTCAGGCCTCGTCTTTTCCATTATTCTTTTATGTTCCACTTGTATTGCATAGTCTATGGCCAATCCATAAAAGAATAATAAAAAAAGCTCCATTTTATGCAACCACGTACTAGCATGTCTGCATAAAATAGGTGATGCATATATTTTACGCCCAGAATTCCAAATGGCTACTCATATTTCTTTTCTCTCTCAGCTTTCAAAGTTGGGTTCATAGTTTTCCAAGAGCAAAAGATCTTCAATGTATATGTTTCATGAGGGCAGAGATTGTGTCTATCTTATTCACTGCTTTCCAGAACCTAAGATGAGCTCTGGCACATAGTAGGGTATCAATAAATGTTTAAAATCTTTCTTCTCTAATTTACCATCACTCAATACCTGAAACAGGTACCCCTGCCACTCTTTGCCTAAAATCCTGAGAAATATCTGCAGTGAGACATTACAATTTCCTGAATATGTAAACACATAGTTTTTAAGGATGGTAATGCATTTGCCACCTTAAGAAAAATGAAAGAGAACTCTAAGTACCGTGGCTTAGTGGGAGCCTGCCATATGTGATATTAAAGAAAAATCCAAATAGTGAAGAGGAGAGCCACCAAAGATGGTGAGAGTTACTCAGTAGGTTCTATGCTGACTGGAAGATATATATATATATACACCATCTGTGCCTTTGTCCTATAGTCTCCAGAAAATGAAAGAGGATGTATGTTTCTTAAGTTAGAAAGGATGAAAAGACAGTTGCTGACTTCAAGATGCTCATTGTCCAGTTGAAGACAAAGCACACAGACATTTAAAAAAAAAAAAAGATAAGTGGGAATACAAGGCTAAATACAGTGGATGCCTAATAGAATGTGGGGAAAGATCCTATTGGATTAGGATGGGTGGGGGTGGTGGTGGTTGGTGTCTGCAAGGTTTTAGACAGGACCTAAGTCCTGAAGAAAAGACGAAGTTAATGAAATTGGAGCAGAAGGATATAGGGGTGAGGAAAGGGGAGAAAGAATGGAAGTTATTTCGGGAAGGAGGAATGGTGTCAGCTCGTGATGTCTGGATTTAAGAGCGAGCATAATGCTAGCTAGCAATGTTCAGATACAGCAGCACAGACAACGCAGTTTTGCTCTGAGAAGTAATCGATAAAATAGTTAGGTCATGGTTTATGCAAATATCAGTCATAATGAGACCTGGGTAGAATCAGAGTTTTTCCAAAATACACAAATGATGATGTTTATACACAAGACTATATCTGATTACCAACTGCAAATGAATCATTTGGCCCAAATGTTGGCTGAGAAATTATATTCACCAATGAAAACAGGGGCCAAAAACTAAATAGAGATGTCTCATTAGTGCCCTAGGAAACAGATGGACTTTGGAGAGTTGCTCTCTATGCTCCAGGCACTGCTCTTTTTGTAACTGCCAATAGCAGAAAATGAATAAGAAGGGGACTGAAAGCACTAGGCAGAAGGCAATGCAAGAGAGTGTGTACCTGGTGGCTTGTGCAGTTAACTCTGTTGCCTGAGTGCAATTCAGGACAACCATGCACCGTATCCCAAGTTCTTCTCAACCAGGATGCCAGAGATGCTCACCTGCTGCCTCTGTGGCTGACTCTACACTTGGTGGAAATGTATATTCAGATCTAGAATGGAAGCAGGGCAAAGGAGAGAGCTGGCTTCCATAGAAGTGTAGCAGATGGGGCTTTGGCTGTCCCCGAATATCAGCGCATCCTGCCCTTAATTGTCACTATGGAGCCACCATAAGATTTTCCCTGCAGAGGGGAGAGGACAGCACTCAGGTTTCCACCGAGAGTTGTGATGTTCAGGAGCTCCATCTGTGGCTTATACATAAAGATCAGGTCAAGGCCACACATCCCGTTTTTAGAACTCTATCTAAAGACATGTACTACATGGACATGGACTACAGTTTACAAATGAGACGGGTGTTAAAATAGCAAAGATTTGCTAACAACTAAAATATCCATCTGTAGGAGCTTTGCTAAGTAAAACGGTTTTACATCCATGCACTAGAATATAGTAGCCCGTAAAAGAAGATGACAGTCTACGAGATGTCAATTGTAGTTCTTTGAGAAAACAAAAAACAAAAAAGAAAACCCTGTTCAAATACACTTCAGAAACACTTAGTTAAATGAAGCTAAATGGATACTGTTACTTGATTTCTGAGAACTGTTAACATGTGAAGGTACCCAGGGATTCTCCTGGTGGGAAACGGAGTAGGTTAGCTTTCCCCGTATACTAATTTCCTTAAGGGTGGAGGATTTCCTGCACAGTATTTTGAATACTGTGAAGAACTCAAGAATTACTGAAAGTCTGAGATTGGGCTTTATACCTTAATTTGCTTTGCTTCTAATCTTAAGTCTTTACGGGGAAGAGTAAAGCAGCACCCTCTGCAAAAGTCAAGGGTAAGCAAACTTTGTATTTGTCAAATTCCTAATAACTCTGGTTAACTCTGGTGTTCAATTCTGGTATAAACAGTCATTTTTAAGGACACCATTTAGAATTTTTAAAATTAATGTGGAAAAAAAATGTGTTCTTGGCAAGAGCAGCAAATTTTATTTAATCAGCATCCCATCCATCACTGTATGATGTATGCAGTCTCTGTAAATGCACAGGAAGGTGTGCAAAGTAGAGCTGATGAATTATGGAAACATTATACCTATGCTTAGTGCATTAAACACTCTCTGTTAACCCTTCCCCTCAACCTCCCAACAGATATGGCCCAAATAATCCTAGGTAAACAAAGCCCTTTAATTACCTTTAATATTCAAAAAAGAGAACACAATTAGCTAATATACATAACAATTTAAAAATATGATCACATTTTCCTCTGTGCTAAACTCAGCTGTATTATTGTTTATACCAAGTCTGTTAACTAAGCGAACAAATGGAAATTTGCTCCTGACTGAGGCTCCTATTAATTTTACATATTGTATATCCTATCAAATTGAATAATTAAAAAATAATTCATAAGTTCAGTGCTTCCATCATCAATAAGGTGGATGACATTTATCATCCAAAAGGAAATGATGGGCACCTGGATCCGGAAGAGTTTCAATTTTCCAGTTGGTTATTTGAAGTTAAACTAAAAGAAGGGCTCCTATTTATAATCAAGCTATCTGAACAAATCATATATACATTACATACAAACACAAAGTGTAGGTCATTTATTTGCCATGTGAGTGCATTTTTCAGTGCTCTATTATAATGAAGAAATTACTGAACTCCAGGTTAAAATATTTTGCTTTGATAATTTGATTTTTTATAGTTTGCAATCTTGAGAAATTATTTAATGAGTAATTGCTTAACGTTCCATTTGCTGTTTTCTGATCTCCGAAATGAACCTACTTATTTATCAAGCATTTACTATGTGTTAGGCACTGGGTTGATCCCTTCACAGACCTTACCTCATTTAAGCTCTATGACAGCCATCTTGTGTTAGAGTTAACAAATAAGGAAACAGAAATCCTGAGAGGTTAAGGAACTTTTCCCAGCATGACTCAGAGAATAAGCGATAGGGAATATATTTGAATGTAGGCCTATCAAGCTTCTTGACAAAAATGCTTTGAAGTGTCCCCTCCTGATGTTTGCTCTACCTGTGTCCCAAGTTTGTATGAGGCTCGTAGCATAATCTCTTTCCCAAAAATGGACGCACCAATATATATATTCCATTCTACAAGCTCTTCTTAAATGTGATGTTGATAATCCTCCACTGAGAGACAAAGTCTTTGTTTTCTTCACTGGACTGAATTCTAATTTCCTAGACCAAAAGAATGCAAGAGACATGGCGTGGATGACTCCCAGGGCTAGGTCATAAATGGCACAATGCCTCTACTGACTCTTTCCTTCTTTTGGATGACTTGCTCTGGGGGAAGCCAGCCACCACATTGTGAGGACAGTCGGGCAGCCTGGGAGAAAATCCCACATGGAGAAAAAACAGGCTGCTGGCCAACAGCCAGCACCCACTTGCCAACTATGTGAGCACTTTGGAAGTAAACCCTCGAGCTTTAGTTAAGCCTAGGGATGACTGCAGCCCCAACCCCCAACCCAAATCCAACTGCAACAACATGGGGGACCTCGCACCAGAATTACTTATCCAAACCACTCCCAAATAACTACCCACAGAGAGCAGGAGAAATAATACGTGATTATTATCATTTTAAGTTATAATAAAGTTTTGGGATGATTTATTACATAGCAATAGATGATTCAAGGCTCAAATAAAAGTATGTATTTTAAGCTCTATAAACTGTATATGAATCATTTACAAATCTAAAGCCTGTTTTACAAATGCAACTGGGTGTGTATATTCTGACCCGGGAAATTTAAGTAAATATGCACTTTTAACCGAATAATCTAGATTGTGGCTGTGACACAAATCATCTAAACCCCAATTCGCATCAAGTTTACTTTAATGGTATTAGAATAGGAGCCTGTTAAATAGACTTCCCACCAGGCAACAACTCTGGAAATGGAGAAAATGAAAACAACACGTTTCATTTATATTGTACTTCACAGTTCATAAAGACCTTTAACAAACATCATCTCAGAAACTGATTTACCACAAAGCTAAGGAAGCTTTGGCTTCTGGGCACCTGGCAGGTACACGTCCCTTCTGAGACCCTGGCAATGTGTTCTCATGTTCGTGCTTTTGTAAAATTTGCAAAAGTCAATATTTTAACTGCAGTTTGTTACAATCTTGCTTTATCTTCTCTCACATGTCTCTTCCTGGCCACTTTCTTTGCAGTGTTTTTGACATCTGGCTAAAATAAACTTGAGCTAGATGTATAGTTTTCATAACGTATCGTGATTCTTTTCCTTATTCTAAATTTCCACATTTATACATTATTTTGTTTTTATAATTTAGTACTCCTCTTTTTTAACCAGGGTACCCCAAATTCTATAAGCTTCAGGCCCCACAAAACCTGGATCTGCCCTTGATCACCTTGCATTACAATCACAATAGTCTTGTGAGGTTATTAGGGGACGTGCTATTATGGCAATTTTATAATGAGAAAACTGAAATTTTGAAATTCCAAATGACTTATCCAAGGCCATGTAGTTAATAAGAAACGAAGAGAAAGCTCAAACCCCAGACCTTTGATTCCTGGTTCAGTGCTCTTTCCACCAACCTACCCTTCTGGAAGCACGTAGCCTTTCCACGTCTCCTTCCATTAATTTCCCATCAAAACAGACCCATCCTGTGTCCCATATTTTTGCATCCTGGTCTCTCCTATGATTCATATGATAATGTAATTCAACTTCAATTTACGACAAATAATTGGAAACATTATCATTCAAGAGCTGCCTTCAAAGCTAATAACCTTAGAAATGAGGGGTGTAGGGATTTCAGATTCAAAGGCAGGCTCCTATAGGTTACATTTCAGGTGTAAGATGTTTTCCAGTGTTCTCAAATCCCGTAATCCAGTTGTACATTGGACTAGGAAGAGAAATTCTAGGATATAGCAAGTGTAAAGGAAGAAAACTTGATGACACTGGGCTATACTTTCCTGTGAGAGTCGCAGAAGATACGGGATGAATAATTCCCTTGCAGATGGCTTGGTTGGCGTCATCTAAATCCTGCTTCAGGAAACTATCCTCAGCTTCATGCACCGTTAGTCTGGCCAACTTTTCCCTCAATGAGTGTCTTGCTTCCTTCCCAGCCCAAAGCATCATCCCTATCCTTCTCATCAGAAGGGGAGTGCCCGCCTTTCTGCCTTCCAGTGAAAACATAGTCTGTTTTGAAAACTGAATCACCTCATTGAGGCCTCTTAGATCCTGTTACAGAGCCCTACTTGTTGATTCAGAAGTGGGAAGAAATAAAGTATTCCCAAGGGCAAAACTGAACCGGATAGAGTTGAGGCACTGGAACAACTGATTTCAATTCAGTGTAAATAGTAATAACGAATGCTCAAAAGATCCCTTCCCAAAATGTCCTTCAGCTGATAATTTATTTCTACTCCTTTCCCTCTTCAGAGGCAAAACTTAATGGACTGCTTTTTTGCAGCGAATCTTAATATAACAGTTAATATGCAGATGAAGTGACCGAGTCCCCTTGACGCAGGTGTCTGATCTCCATTTAGCAGGGATGGGAGGGAGGAAGGAAGGGAGAAGCAAATACTCTAGAGAAGATGTGGTCCCCTCCCCCACCACAGCGCAAAGTACAGGTTCTGTGTCATTAAGATTCTTCTATTAGTTTCTTGCAACTTTCTCTCTAAAGACAGCAAATTGTGGGGCCATCTTTTTTTTGATTCCACTTATGGCATTTTGGCTAAAATATCGTTTCTCCATTGGATATTATGACCAATATTTACAGTTGGTATTTTATATTCTGTACAATTTTAATCATTTACTCTGTTTTAACATAAACAAATAAGACATTAATTTGTCTAGCTCTTTTTGCTTCAGTTTATATTTAAAATACCCTAACTGGGGCGCCTGGGTGGCTCAGTCAGTTAAGCGACTGCCTTCGGCTCAGGTCATGATCCCAGAGTCCTGGGATCGAGTCCCACATCGGGCTCCCTGCTCAGCGGGGAGTCTGCTTCTCCCTCTGACTCTACCCCCTCTTGTGCTCTCTCTCTATCTCTCTCTCAAATAAATAAATAAAATCTTAAAAAAAATAAATAAAATACCCTAACTGGTCTCTCTTCCTGTCTCTTCTTTGCCTTATCCCAATTTTCTAATGAACCACTCATGAAAATACCCACTAATCTGCATATCATTTTGACCTTAAGCCTTCTTGTCCCTCTCACTTATTAATTGTCTCAGGATTCCCAGTCTTGTTCCTACCAGTTTCTATTTTTAGCTTCTTCCTATAATAAGGTTTAAAATGATATTCACCAGTTTTCCAGGGGGCTGCCCCTGGAATAGGAGCAATCAGCCCTGACCAGATTTCCTGAGTGCTAGAAGCAGCCTGCAGGTCAGCAGTGTGGCTGCCCAGGCCCGGGCTTTGGAAGGAAGCAGGCTGGCCATGAGAGAGCCGTGGAGGGGACAGCCCAGTGATGCTGTGAGTGCTGTGTGGACCCAGATGAGAGAATCTGGGAGAAGAGATTTGTGAGTGACCCCCACAAAGACCTCAGGAAGATAGGCACAAGAAATTTTAGGATGCCCTGCTGTGACTTGCTGTGTCCCTTCTTCAAGGAAACCTCCGTAAAAGAGATACATTATTTTTAAAGTTTTCCTGTACCTGAGGGCGTAAGTGTGTGTTTGTGAGTGGCGTGGGGGAATGCAGAGACTGTGGTCATCAGCTGCAGGGTAGCCTAGAAACATTTTGGGGGGCAGGTCTCTCCCTCCCCGTGTCTCAGTTCACAGCCCTTATCCACCTTCTGCCCGCTGAGCGGCCCCACCCATACCAATAAGAAAAGATCCCCCAAGAGACAGGAATTGCCTCAGGCTACAGTTCCATTGAGAGTCTAAAATAGACTACAGACAGGGCATCGATGGCTCAGGGCCTGCTGTGGGCACCACCGTTGTGTTGGCTTTGACTCCTAGCAGCAGGCAGGATGTCGTGGCTAAGGAAGCCGCTGTAAGATTGAGGAAAGAGTGGGTATGACCGAAGCTGCCAGGCGTGGTGTGATACTTCCTTTCCCACCCACACTGGCTCTGTCATTCACTCTCAAGAAGTCACTTTCCCCTCCCTGGCAAAGGGCCCAAAGACCTTGTAGGCTACCCATCACAGCTGGTGCCTCAACTTGGCCATGTATGTTTCTAGAACAAAGCTTTCTCTTCATCACGTTTCATGAATAAAACAGGAAAATTAGTTATAAATGTGTGTTCTGGTGTTTATGTCACTCTCCTGACGTACTTGTGTGTGTACCAATCTCTTGCCCATGATATAAAAAGTTTTAAAGGAGAAACACTTTAGGGGCACCTGGATGGTTCAGTTGGTTAAAAGTCTGACTCTTGATTTCGGCTCAGGTCATGATCTCAGGGTTGTGAGATCAAGCCCTGCATCAGGCTCCATGCTCAGCAAGGAGTCTGCTTGTCCCTCTCCCCCTGCTCCTTTCCCTGCTCATGCTCTCTCTCCCAAATAAATAAAATCTTTAAAAAACTAAATAAAGGAGAGAGACTTTAGACAAAGAACCCTGAGCCACGTACAATCTCAGTATCATTCATTCCTAGTTGGAAGTCATGGGCTTTATGTGTTGAATTGACTTAAAGAGCAGGAGGGAGTCTCAGCAGGTGTTTGGTTAGTGATCTTCATATGTTTGCAGTCCTAATTCTTTCTGTCAGACAAGAATCTTAACCCAGTGAAGTGGGTTGAATATTGGGATGGTTCTGACCCCTGTCCCAGATTTCCCTTCCTGCCTTGTCCTCTCACCCCACTGCCGTGTGACCTTGGGTAAGTTCCTGAAGATCTTCTGGTGCAGTCCCATGCCAGAGAGAAGACAGCAGGACCTGCTGCATGCTGTTGGTGCCAGGCTTAGACAAGAGGGTCCATGCAAAACCCTTAGCTCCCTTAGATGCCCAGAAAAGAGCATGCCTAATAAATGGTACATTGCTGTATTAATGGCAGAATTAGGACTAGAGCCTTTCTCACTCTTCTTCTGGACTCTTACATTCCCCTATAGGGAAACATACGCAACCAGGCCTCACTTTGCTTGTGCTTCCCTGTTGTTTTTTTCACTGTTCCCTACCGACCGAGTACCACCAGCCCAGGCCCAGGCAGCAGCCCGGCCAGATCGCCTACCCCGAGAGCGAGCTGGTGCACACGCACAGAGGAGCACCCAGGCTTCTTTCCTGCAGGGCGGGATGGGCATAGACGGTCTTATCGCTCAGTACTGTGGTATCACCTTGTGTCTGTCTCTCCCTCTCAGACTCAGCCTCTCCCTCTCTGCCTTGTAAAACGGGTTTTTCTCTGTCCCCCTCTCCCCGCTCTTTTTTTATTATCTCCTCTGCCTTTTCCTCCCCTTGTTTGCCTGACAAGCTTACTCTCCTGTCTCCTTGGTCCTTCCTCTCTCCCAGTCCTGCCTCCTTACTGAAAGATTAGCCTACTTGATTACATGCTTGGTTCTGTTCCACCAACTATATCCAGCAAGCTCCCATGGTCTTTGCCTCAATCTGGTGGTATCATACAGGGACCGAGTGCTGTATGGATGCTTGTGGCAGGATCATATCTCACATCAGGTCTTATGGTCACAACAGGGGCGCTGCTGGAACAAATATGGGAACCAGGTGCTACTGACAGTGCCAATACAAGGTCCCTAGTTCCCAGGCAGGGGATCCGCAAGACCCACAGTGACATACTATCTGATGAATGGATGCCATCTGGAGGCTCGAGTCTGGCCAGGAGGGCAGTAAAGTCATGGTGCTCAGTATTTAATTTTAATTTCCCCTGGGTAACCCAGAGTGAATTTTGTAATGTGCAATATTATAAATTTTGTCAACATGTGGGGAATTAAAACACTGTTTATCTAGTACACTCTGGCTAATCATACCCTGGCTGTCTTTCTGATTGCTGACTCACTTGGTTCATACTTACAAGGGAAGAAACATATTCCAGAGGAAGCATTTGTGCAGATTAGCTCTGAAACCAAAGCAAAGACTGAACTCCTGAGGATAATTGGGCTCAGAGTTAAATTGTGCTGCTTCCAGGGAAAAGTAAATCTATGGATTCTGAAGGAGTTGAGTTCTCATGTATAACTGAGATCAAGAAATAAGTCTTAAAGTAAAACTTATTTCCCCAAATTCCCTGGTCATTCGAGGCACTTACCTCTACATCAGTTCTTTCATTGGCCGAGAATAAAAATCAACTTTCTTACCAAAAATTCTATCAACTAGAGAATTCTATTAACCAGAAATCTCTATTGTTGGTGCTCTGCTGGTATAATTTCATATGTAATTATATGAAATATAACCATAGAATGTGAATGTACTATATTACAGAACTATATATTTCATATGCTATATATTGCATGTATAATATATAATTAATGGTGCTCTGCTAGCAAAATTAAATATGTAATACATATAGTTGTAATAGAGAACTCACGGTTTGGTTAAATTACGAAGCACATCCCTAATAATTTAAGAAATTCATTTATCATTTCAACAAATACCTAAGAAACTTCTGTATGTGTGAGACAACCTGCAATACCAAATTGTGTTCGGTTAGTTCCCATGGTAAGGATACTTTATTGTAATTTAATTACTTAAAGATTTGTGTGTATATACAGGATCAGATTTGGGTTTTTTTTCTTGTTTCTTGAATGCAGCATATTGAATAATATATATATATCTTATCGCTCAGTACTGTGGTATCACCTTGTGTCTATCTCTCCCTCTCAGACTCAGCCTTATATATATATATATTTTTATACATACATATATATATATTATAATCCTGCTTCTTTTGTCTGTCCAGCATGTCTTCCTCCTTATTGTGAATTGTGCTCCAATTTATCTTTGGGGAACTACCTCTCCCCATTGTGAGCAATGAAATAATATATATTTAAAGGATATATATTTACTCAAATAGCTTCCACAAATAATTCACTTGTTTTTCTTCTTGGATTGTTTGCAGGTCAAGTGGTTGCCTTTTATCTCCTCTTCAATGCATTTCTTCTTCCCCACAAATCAATGAAATTGAGGCCATCGGGGTAATGCTTCTCTCAATTTCATAGTCCAAGTGGTTTATTTTCATCTCTGCCTACCTCCCCTCCCTTCCTGAGAGCTCACCATTTCCACTGTATTTGGTTTTCTGGGGTCTTTTTGCTCTCCTTGGTCAGGAGAGTGGAGAGCAAAGGAAGTTAACAGGGGCTTGGGACACGTTCACCCATTAAATAGGAATATCACTGAGGCACCCCTCTTCCACAACTATTCAGTAGATTTGGGGGTATACCTGAGCTACCTTTCCTCCTTGAGCCAGAGACTCAGCCACCTAATGAGGCCAGCCTGAAGGACCTCATTGTAATAGCATCACCTGTAACCCAAGCCCCAGCCTGGACCCCAGAGCTGTGTCTTACAATCAGGTAGCAGCACCATTAATCCATGGGAAAAGCTCGAAGCTTTAATAACATTTGCTCTCTGTACTGCAAGTTTTACATCCCAGTGACTTTTTGGAGGATTAATTACAGTTTTCTCTAAGAGCAAATTGTGAAACTCTGTAGTTCGCCTTATTTTGCTGCAGGGATGATTCTCATTTGACTAAAATTAAGAATTTAAATAGGTGCCCCAGGAGCCCAGGTAGCTTAAGAACTCCCCAGGTCCTCTTTACAGTTGAGTTATGCTCTACAAGCTCCTGTTAGAGGAACCACCTGTGACTGAAATGCTGTGGAGACTGCTTCTTTCACACACTTCCTAAATACTTGTCCTCCTCACCTCCCAGTAAAAACCTCGCAATTAGGGGTGCCTGGGTGGCTCAGTCATTAAGCGTCTGCCTTCAGCTCAGGTCGTGATCCCAGGGTCCTGGGATCGAGCCCTGCATCGGGCTCCCTGCTCAGCGGGAAGCCTGCTTCTCCCTCTCCCACTCCCCCTGCTTGTGTTCCCTCTCTTGCTGTGTCTCTCTCTGTCAAATAAATAAATAAAATCTTTAAAAAAAAAAAAACCTGGCAATTAGATGGCCTGTATCATTAGGGGGCAATGTCATCCCTGTTTAGGGACTCCACCAAGATGTTTCTTCATTCATGAGTGAAGAAACCATTTTTCTCTCAATTTTCCTGATGGGATGCACTCATCCCTCTAATTCTCTCCTGCTCCCCTTTATATATTTCCCACATTGTATATCATAGAAGATCCTGGAAAAATGTAGAAGGCAAATGTGCAGTTGCCTTCTTTGAAAGTGTCTGGTTTGGGTTCAAAGATAAATACCTCCCACTCCTCATCCTCCCAACCTACACCCTGACTCTTATTGGGAGTGGCTTCTGGAAGCTGGAAATAATTTTGGTGGCTCTGAAAAGGAAGTGGCTGTTTTTGTATCATCTGCATCTAGTCAAAAAGCTTCTTTGTGTCCACTGTACTACATCATCAGTGAATTCCTGAAATAAATATTGACACTACCTAGTTTTTTAGTAAAGACCTAATGATTTAAACTCCGTGCATTTAAATGTGGACTGAGGACTTCATGCGTAACTTTGGGCAGGTTCTTTATCTCTCTGTGCCCCAGTTTTCTGTAAAATGGGAACTGATAATAATGGTACCAATCTCATAGGGCGATGGTGAGGATTAAGGGAGGCAATCTGCGGAAAGCGCTTACTACCGCTGCTGTACCTAGTAAATGCTCAGTTGATGTTGGATATTAAATTGCTACAGCAGAGGCCACTGCGCTAAGTCCCCATCCTTGACTCAAACATGCACTAAGCAGCTACCGTTCAGGCTTTTCTTGTGTCTGGGCTACAGTGTTGAATAAAATACAGCTCCTATCCTCAGGGGAAAAAGTAGTTAGTCCAGGGCAAGGCTATGGAATCAGTTATATAACCTACAATATGGTTATAGACAGTAATAACCATTAACATTTATCGAGTCCTTAGTACTATGCTGGGCACTTCACATGGATTACTTTACTTAATATTTTCAGAAACTTACGTGGGAGGCACTATTATTTATTGTTCAGGTGAAAAAATTAAGGCTTAGAAAGACTAAGTAACTTTGGAGCTGTCAGACTCCAGACACTATGCTTTTCACCATTTTTCTTTACTGAGTACTGACATACATACCATGTGTTAAGAGTGCCCACAAACAGAGGAACTCTGTGTTTTGAGAGGCTGTGAAGAGGAGGGGATACTTGAGCTGGATCTTGATGGAAGAAGGAAAAATTACAAGAACTAGGGTATGGCCATAACATGATGGGATCATGGGTGCAGAGGTTGGGAAGGGGTGATGGAAGGGAAGGTCCATTGGGAATGCCTGGTTTAGATTCTGGTCCTGTGTTTGAGACAGGTTTTGAAGAAGCATTAACACAAGATCAAAACAAAACAAAACAAAATTTTGTCAATGCAAGAGCCAGGGAGGACCCCTGAACAGAACTCATGAATAAAATAAAGGCAATGAGTCCTGGACATGGAGAGCAGGTGGGCACACAGATCTGGGCAGCACATTTATTTGTGGGCTTATTTGATGACTTCCTGTCTCCCCAACCAGATTGTTGATCTTATAAACGCAGTGACTATGCTAATTTTGCTCACTATTTTAATTCCAGAACCAAACATCATAGTACATGGTGTGTGTGTGTGTGTGTGTGTGTGTGTGTGTGTGTGTGTCTTGAAATTTTGGATGACTAAAAGCTCAGAAGAGGGGCACCAGACACTGTTCATGGTCAGGAAATCAAAATGAAGGGATTCTTGAGCTGAACCTTGGAGGACAATTAGACATTAACAGGCAAATGGTAGGAGAGGAAAGGTCACTGGGCAAAGATATGGAGGAGCAAGGAGCACGGTGCTTTCAGACAACTCCAACAGTTGCTCTGGCTAGAACAGGGTTTCTCAACCTACAGTGCTATTGACATTTTGACTGAATGATTCTCTGCCACGTGTAGCTGTCTGTGCATTGTAGGATATTTAGCGGCAGCGCAGGCCTCTCCCCAGTAGATGCCAGTAGCATCCCCATTCCCCCCAGTTAGGACAGCCAAACGTGTCTCCAGATATTGCCAAATGTTCTCCCCCACCACCGCCAATTCAGAACCACTGCCAGGGCTTTTCGAGTGACGAGAAAAAAAATATGAGGACATAACACAATAGAGAGAAAACAGGGTAGATTTCAAAAGACGGTTGTGTGTCACGACCAAAGTGGATGGGCTTAGCCTGAGCCCAGCGGAAAATTCCTGAGGAATTCAAGCAGAGCAGTGCCATGAACACAGCCATGTGTTTGGGGAAAATCACTTGGCAGCTGTGGTTTGCATGGGGTGAGGCTTGTCGACAAGGAGAACAGGCTGTCTGAGTCCTCGAGGCAAGAAAAGACCGAACTGAGGACACTGCGAGAGAACAGGAGGGGAGTTGAGAGTTCCTAGGAGCTTCTATTAAAGCAACAGAATCAAGAAATGAGAGGAGATGAAAGGGACTCATTCAAGGATTGGGGGAAAGCTAACCAAGACACCACTTGCTGGAAGCTAAGCAGTTAATTCACGAGAGAAGGATGCTAATCGAATGAACAAGCGTGAAGGGAAAATGCCAACCCCGGTGAAGAAACTGCCGAAGCTAGCACACACAAATGGCGAGAAATGAAGCAGCTTTAGTGAGGTGCTCCTGAAAATAGAGTCTAACTACATTAAAGGATTCAGACAGAGGGAAACAGATGGTCACCACAATGTCCCCAGTCACTTGACAAGCTGGATAAATAATTGTTGCCAGGGAAGGAATAATAAAAGCAGGATTTTGCCAGCATGAGCTGCTGCTATGCGTGGCCTTTGGTTCAGAGCATGCTTCTGGAGACAAGGGGAAAAAATAAATATGGAGTGACGGAGGGAAATCAATTAGCCCCTCACAGATGGGCCTTCTACATCCTAGAGACTGTTATTGTCACTAATACGAAAGGTTAAGTAAGGTGGGAAGAGAAATAACACGGAAAGTGTTGAGTCCAGGGCTTTGTGAGACAGTACCCAGCAGCAGGAGGGCACAAAGGATCAGGGAACAGCTGTGGAGGACGGGACCTGGACCAAGCCGGCCAGGCCTGTGCCTGGCGCTCAGGCCAAGCTCTCCTGAGGGTGTGGAAAGTCAGGTTTGCAGAACTGAACAGAGGCAGCTATAGGTCCTGAAAATTCCACGGACCAGAGAAACCCTCAGGGTGTACGAGGGTTTTTCATGCGGGGAAGAGATGGATGGATTGTTCAAAAGAGGTTGTTTTCTTCCTCCCCCCCCACCATGAAATATATTATTTCCACAAGTTTATACTACACAGATTTATGTTTTTTAGTAAATATTCAGCACAAAAGGCTGGCTAACAGAACAGAAAGAGTACAGAAAAGAGATAAATGTATAATTAGATGTGAAGACTTGCATAAGGTACTTCAGCTAGAATCTGGCTTCATGTAATGCTCCACAAATTGAGATGGAGGAGGAGACAGAAGGAGGAAGAGAAGGAGCAGAAGAAAGAGAAGAAGGAGGAGAAAAAGAAGAAGAAATACGTAAGAAAAATCAGCATATTTTTTTTCACCAGAAAGAATGTTTATCAAGCCAGAGCCTGGGGTAATAATTTGAGGTTTTGCTAACGTCTCTCTTTTATCATTCATAACTGAAATGTTATTGACATTTCTTGGGCATCTGAAGATGACTTTAATTTATTTTCATCTTTTCCAAATTTGATATCAATAATATGCACGAAGCCACACCGTGCCTAAATGAGACTTCAAAAGCAGTTGCTATAAATAAAGAAATTACTTGCACTTTTTATGATTTTATTTGATCCTGATGACAACCCTGTGAGAGAGGCTGAGGAGGTGTTATTTTCACTTTTTTGCAATAGATATGGCAATACAGATTTACAAAGCCTAATGAGTCTTCCAAGCCTTCCCCGCTCACTGGGATTGAAAATCAGGTGATTTGATTCTCCATCTATTGCTCCTTCCACTACAGCACAGTGCTGCCAAAGGGAGCCAGGTTTACCTAGAACCATGAACCCTTTACCTTTCAAGCAACTCATCCCCACCAAAGCCATCTCTGCTCATAGCACGCCCTACCTGATTTATACTGTTAGCCCATATCCCTACGTTAAGACCAGTAAAGTTCACCTCTTCTAGAAAGTTCTCTTTGATTAATTCTACCTTAATTAACCCCCCTTTTAGACCAAGAGTACCTTAATTCTTAGTTCGTACCATGTTGGATTGCATTTTTTTAGTGATTTTAGCTATAGTAAAGTCTTTTTGACTTTCAGTAGTAGCAAAAGGTTTTAAAAATACTTAAAAATTTGAAATTATTATTTTGTAAGTAAAGTTGGCTGAATATTAACAATTTCATATGGGTCAGCTTAATCTTAACCGCCATTTTATAGAGATTATTTTCTTCCTGTTTTCCCTTCCTCTCACTCAAGAAACTATGCTTGTCTCAGCTAACTGCTTGCCTCGGTTCCAAAATAAAAAGGTGATAACAGAAAGCAGAAGAAAAAGAATCTTTTCTGCCTTTCAGTTCTTAAAAAAACAAAAAGGGAAAAAAAATGAACTTAAGAAACGGATAAAAGCTTTGGGGAAAAGCAAAAAAACCAAAACAAAACAACCACCTTTCCACCCCCTTGGCTAGGAGGAAGGGAAAAAAAAGGATTCATCAGACTAAGGAGAAGGGGGGAAGGAACAGGGCTGAAGAAATTAGAGCAAACGCCATGTATATATGTTTAAATGGTCTGAGACAAGAGGGCTGAGGAATGTAGACTGTGAGAAAATCTAGATGTGCACATCACCATACTCCTCTCAAGGGAGCACTGCCCATCGTTGGTGGGTAGAGGCCATTGGGAGGCTGAGGCAGCGCCGGAAGTCTTCCGGGATGGTGACCACCCAATGGTGCCTGCCTCAAAGCTACATATACTGTCCTTTGATAGTAGTAGGCCGATCCTTGATCATCTCAAAAGGAATGACTCCACTCTGTGCCCTGAGACGTTGCATGGCTTGTATGTAACTGAAATTACCCAACTCCAACACTGTCTACTCAGTATTTTTGCAATGTGCTTGACCAATTCACTCCAGGCAGAGATGTCTTTCAGGTGCGCATTCACCATCTTATGCTTGCATATGAATTTAGAACACAAAGCACTTTTCTATCTAACCTTTCCTTAGACTTTTCCAACAGATTTTTCAAATAAAAAAGTGCTAAGAATTAAATTCTCTCTTCTTATTTTGCCCACTGAGTCTTCATGAGGGGATACTTCCGGATATTATTAGGACATAGGACATTTCTCACCCATTTTAATATTGTGTTTGGAAAAAGGGAAGAGGCTCAGTAACAGAGTTATGGTGTTAGTTGTGTTCCAGGGGCTTCAAGAAGATTAATCTGGCATTGGTGTGCAAAATGGATGAAGTGGCAAGAAGCCAGGTTTGGGGAGGCTTTGGTAGTCATCCAGGAATGAGGTGACGTGTTCAGAGGTGCCAGGCTTTAAAAATGATAATCCTTTTAGTGATACATTATCTAAAACCTGGGCTAGTCACTAAAACAAATAAATTATTTATTCATATGTTTCTCATTCTTTGGTGCCCTGAAATGACTGGGCCAGAAAAGATTTATGTGACACATTTAAAGGCCCAAGACAGACTGTTGAAAGAAGGAAGATCAGTTTCATGGAGATCACTTCCTTTTGCCATTAACAGTCTCCCTCTTCTTTAAACTCCTTCCCATGTGGTGTCCTAGCAGCATGTCAGAGCCCTCATCTGAATAGGAATTGTAAAGAATTCTGGTTTTGTAGCTATTCGTTGATTAAACAAAAATTGACTTTCAGCAGAGTTAGCATGGGGGGAAGTTAAATATAGAAGACCACAGAAAACCTCCAACACTTTCCTGGGCTTTGAAGGTAGACTCTGTTGTTCAGAGGCTCTTCGAGACTACACTAGTCCCCACCTGGGGTATCTGTGGGCTATGAACATAACTGCACTTACAAACTACTTGTGTGTTGTTTATCTTGAATTTTATTTTCCTCTTTATTGCCCAGTTGCTCAAGCCAGAAATTGGACATTGTCCTCATTCCCCTTCCTTTCCTTCAACCTGCACATCTAATCAATCACCAAACTCTTGTAGCTCAGTGGCTGTCAAGTGTAAGCCTGCATCATAATCACCTGGTGGGCTTGTTAAAGCACAGATTGTAGGCTCCAGCCTCAGAGTTTCTGGGAGAGGGCCTGAGAATTTGCACTCCTAACAAATTCCTATGTCATGCTGTCAATTTAGAGACTGCACTTTGAGAACCACTACTGTAGAGTGATTCCTGAGCATCCTGCACATTCATCTGTTTCTCTCTATTCCTGCACGATTTGACCTCAGGTCACCATTGTACACCACCTGTATTCTGGCGGTGATCTCCTTCAAAACACAAATCTGATTAAGTCACATCCCTGTTGAAAAGTCCAGTGGCTCAGGGCGCCTGGGTGGCTTAGTCAGTTAAGTGTCTGCCTTCGGCTCGGGTCATGATCCCAGGGTCCTGGGATGGAGCCTGCATCAGGTACCCTGCTCAGTGGAGAGCCTGCTTCTTCCTCTCCCTCCCCCTGCTTATGCTCTCTCTCTCTCTGTCTCTTGCTCTTTCTCTTGAAAGAAAGAAAGAAAGAAAGAAAGAAAGAAAGAAAGAAAGAAAGAAAGAAAGGGAGGGAGGAAGGAAGGAAGGAAGAAAGAAAAAGAAAGAAAGAAAGAAAGAAAGAAAGAAAGAAAGAAAGAAAGAAAGAAAGAAAGAAAGAAAAGAAAACTTCAGTGGCTCTCTAAAGCCCAAGAAAAGGATGTTCATCTTCCCTACCCCTTTGAGGCAAAAATGTTAATTCTATTGAATTATTATAGTAACTAAGACTTCACTCCCTCTAGTGCTTTAGCCCTTCACGAACCCTATACACCCTCTGATTCTCTCATTATATCATACTTTTGGTTACCCTTACTATTCAGTGTTTAGACATCATGACTATGTAAACACCATTCACATCTCAGCCGTTTATGATAACAGTTTCCCGAACAACTTTTTGTTTCCCTGCGGTTCATAATGAGCTTAGAAATCAAATTCTCCTGTTCTTTTAAAATGGGATGGGGAGGTGCATTAGTTTCCTGTGACCACCATAACCAATTGCCACAAACTCGGTGGCTTAAAACAACAGAAATTTATTCTCTTATAAATATGGAGAAGTATGAACTCAAAGTGTTGGCTCTAAAGGAGAATCTGCTGGTTGTCTCTTTCAGCTTCTGGTGGCTGCAGGCATTCCTTGCTTTGTGGTCACATCACCCCCATCCCTAGGTCTGTGGTCACACTGCCACCTCCTCTTCCGTCTCAAACCCCTTCTGCCTCTCTCTTCTAAGAATGTATATCCAGATAAACCAGGATAAACTCCTCCCCTCAAAATCCTTAAACATATCTTTTGCCATGTACATATAAGGGAATAGTTACTCTTTTGCCCTGTCAGATAGTATTTGTGGGTTCCAGGGATTAGGACATGTATATATCTTTTGGGGGCTACCATTCAACCTCTTACAAGGAGATTTATTTATTGTTTTTTTTTTTAAAGATTTTATTTATTCACTTTAAAGAGAGAGAGAGAGAGCATGAGCAGGGGGAGAAGCAGAGGGAGAGGACAAGCAGACTCCGTGCTGAGCACAGAGCCTGACGTGGAGCTCAATCCCACAACCCTGAGATCATCACCTGAACTGATATCAAGAGTTGGACACCTAACTGACTGAGCCCCACCCAGGTGCCCCTCTTTCTTGTCTTATATTCTGGAACAATTTTTATAAAATAGAGATTAATCATTTCATGAAACTTCCTATAAAATCCCCCACACATTTTGAACTAATTATACTAATTATAAAAATCTTTTTTAACCAGTTATTCAATTCCTTTAAAGTTTATAGATTAAGTTTTCTTTCCCTTCTTAAATCAGTTTTGTCCAATTTTGTTTTCCTAGAAAATGGTTCAGTTTCTCTAAGTTTTGAAATGTATTGGCATAAGGCATTTAGAATATTTGGTTATGGATTTCTCATCGCTCCTGCATCTCTAGTTACCATCTCGTTTTCATGCCAAATACTATTTACAAAACTTCCCTATAATTTCTAGATAAATCTTGTCTCAGATGTCTCCACTTTATTACCCCAGAAAAATGAAACAAATTTGCATTTCTTAATGCTCTATTATATCTTTGTTTGCAATTTTATAAATTTTTACTCTCATTATTATTTTTATTTTTCTACTTTCTTGGGTTATTTGGTTGCTCATTTTCTAACATCTTGAGTTGTACTCTTAAGTCAATTTTAAATCCTTTCATAGTTTCTAATGTAGGCATGAAAGGCTATAAATTTCTTTCTAACTACCAATTTAGCTGCATTTGGGAAGTTTTGACATGTATTCACTTTTATTTTTCACTTTAAATATTATAATATTTTCTACAACCCATGAGTTATTTAGTACATTTGAAATTTTCCAAATATACTTTTACAATTGATTTCTAATTTTATTGCATTGTTGTTAATGAATGTGACCTATATGATATGAGTCGTTTGATGTCTGTTGAGAATTACATTGACTAATTTTTGGTCAGTTTTTTAAAATAATCCCTAGAGAATCGAGTATAATATGTATTGTCTAGATGCTGGGTATCAGTCAATCCAATGCATTTTGTTGTTCAAGTTTATTTTATTTTTCTGTTCAGGTCTGTATCACATTTATTTTGTTGTTTAATTTTATATCCTAATTTTTTGATTGCTTGACTTATATATTATAAAAAGAGGAGTGTTAAAAATCTCTTATTATGGTTATGGATTTATGGATATACGTCTTATAATTTTCATGTTCATGTTATATATTTTGAGTATATGCTGTTAGGCACACACAGATTCAACATTGACATACATTTCTGCTGAACTATTCCTTTCCCAAGCATATTTCTAAATAGTTAATTTCAATATTGGGAGAAGTCATTATATTTAACGTCTCTTTAAAAGAACATATAACTCTTTACATATACTCATAATTGTTACTGATCATTGTGAGTTTATTTCACATTTTGAGCTTTGTCTTTACTTTTTTCTCTTTCCGCCTTCTAAATGAAACATTAGAATGTTTCATTTTCTTTATTCACTTATATCCATCTTCTATAGGTTTGGAAGTTTTATCATTTATAATGTATTTCTATTTAGAGTTTAGCCTTTTCACCTTGGGGAAGATGCTTAATCTTTCTGTGTATGAGTTTCTCTACCTATAGAAAGGAGTTGATAGTAAAATATTCCTAACAGAGTTACTGTTAGAATTTAATCAGAAAATATATCTAACACATTTGGATATTTAGCATATGGTCTAGTTCATAGTAAACACCCAATAAAAGTAGATTGTGATTATTATTATTATGACTAATATCTTGAATATTTGCTATCAGTATCTGAAAACCTTCCCAGACACTCCACCAACTGAAAAATTTTGAGAAGCAGATTGTGTATTCTAGTACAATAATGCAGTTTACTGGTGTGCGGGAAGTTTAATTATGTGCCTTCCTGCTAAAGCTTTTAGTGGGAAGTCGGAATATCAGCACTGTGGGAAATTGATTGATTAACTCAATCAAGATCATCCTCAAAGATGACTCCAAAAATATATCTGGCAGCTTGTGGCTGAGGAAATCAGTCAGCATTTGGGAGTAGGAGGAGTCAGGTAGAGGGATCATTTTCTCTGAATTATTAGTTCTGTACAAGAGGGATGTTATCTGATAATACCTTGTGGAGAATTCTTCCTGTCACCTGCTGAGTTTTGAAAATATCTCTTCAAAATTCACTCCAAGAAGATTTTTGTTTCAATCTCTGGGGCTTGGAGTATTTATTTGCCCTTCAGAACATATTTTTTTAGCATAGAATATACACCACAGAATGAACTATAATTTTTATGAAAATGTACTATTGAGGGGTCCTGTTGAGGCACTGGTTCTGGCATAAGGGAAGGATCTGTTTCAAATAACCAGGTAACAGAGACACGGACTAACTGCTCATGTTTCCCAAACCTCAAAGAATGACACATACTTTGATCGGGGCTGGAAGACTTACATGACAGAGCATCCTTCTTTCCCCCCTTTGTGTTTGGCTGAATGGCTTACTAGTCAGGTTGATCAAAAGCAGAACCAAGAAGAGACCAAGTTTGTCTTCAGTAGTACTCCATTCTCTACCCCTAGCAGACATGCAGCCATACGTGTGCACATGCACACACACGCACACATACACATGCATATGCATGCACACACACACGTGCACACACACATGCTTCTCCTTTCAGCCTCTTCCTTCTTCTCCTACTGCCAATATCAAGAACAAAGTTATAATTTCACAAGTTAGCTGATCCCATTCTTGAGTAGCTCTAATAGTTAAAAAGATTAAATCCTAACTCCGTTATTCAAAATGTTAGTGAGATCTAACAACTTGCATCATGCGTTTTATCAGGATGCCATAACAGAGCTTGCAATGCATCATTAAAGACACCTTTGTTGGTCTAGAGACTTTGGGTATAGTCGACCGTTAAAAAGAAAAGCACAGGCCCAAGATGGAGTCACTTACATTATGACAAGTCACCAAATTAGGTCTTAATACCCAACCTAATTGTAGTTTCAACCTCCCCCAGAAATATAGGCTTAATCTGTCAGTCAGGAATTTTCTGATCAGCACCAATGTGGTACTCTGTCACACAAACCCTCTCTATTCCCCCAAAGTAAGATAAGGTAGTCTGCATGGTAAGGCTCTCTGCCCTTCCCCACCCCCCACGCCCCAAAGAGGAAGGTGACCTTACCAGAGACAATCCTTTCTTTTGGTTGTAACTTTTGTTCCACCCTCTTTCCTTTAAAAACCTTCCATTTTGTACGCCTCTTCAGGAGCTCCCTTCTATTTGCTAGATGGGATACTATTTGATTCATGAACAGTTTAATAAAACCAATTAGATCTTCAAATTTACTTGGTTTAATTCTGTTTTTCAACACATTCTAAGAAGCTCAGCTTACACTCTGACACCTCTGTTTGAAACGTTTCAGTGGTTCTCCATCATCACCATGTTACTCATTGTGGTGCGTGCTCTAGAATTGGACTCATACTGTTTACTTTTAGTCTGCAGCAAGGAAAGTACAGGACTTGAGACTACGTTTATAGTTATCACAGGGATTTATGTCAGTTTAATCTCATAATTAAAGATCTGGCTAGTCTCTTGTACCCTTATTTTTTCTCTAATTATTCATTTCAGTGTGTTTTACAAATATACTGGCCCATGGTGGGATAAAAATTTTAAAATAAAAAATGCTCTTTGCCAAAAAAGTTTGAGAAGTACTGATCTATAGGATAAAACCCCAGCACTTTGTATGATTTGCAGGGTCATTTGTGTCCTGATCCCTGTCCGACTCTTCAGCTTCACCACCTGCCATCCCCCCTCCCCTTCACAGCACTGATGTTCTAGCCACGGAACATCACATGCACTGTGCTTCTGTAAATGCTGGCCCTTGTGCCCCAAACGTCTTTTATATTCTCAGCTGCCTGCTAAATTTCTACTCATCAGTCAAGCCCAACCTTTCTATATGAGTCAGGACCCTTAGTTGCAAGTGACAGACACAAAACTCAAATCATTTGAAGAGAAAGGAATTTATGGACAGAGGTGGAGCTGACTGGAGATTCAATAGGATCCAGGGACTAGAATGATTTAGGCTAGCTGCTCATTTGCATTCTCTCTCTCTTTTTACTCTCTCTCTCTCTCCACCCATCTTTCTCTCATCCTTGCCATTCTCTTAGTCTTACTCTCTTCTACTGCAGACAGGCCTGTTCCATATGGCAGAAGACATTGCGGAATCCAGCTCCATCAACCCAACTTAATCATGCAAGAGGAAAGAGACTATATTTCTCTTAGCTTCAGAATAAACTCACCCCAGAAAGTATTCTTATTGTTCTCAATTGGATCACATGCCTACTGTTGACCTTTGGACAAATTACTGTGGCCAAGGAGAAGAGATATATAAATACTATCATTATTTTTATAAATAAAAATATAAATATAAATACAGTTATACCTCTTCTCATCTTTTTTTTTAAAGATTTTTTATTTATTTACTTGAGAGAGAAAGAATGAGACAGAGCATGAGAGAGGGGAGGGTCAGAGGGAGAAGCAGACTCCCCACCGAGCAGGGAGTCCAATGTGGGACTCAATCCTGGGACTCCAGGATCATGACCTGAGCTGAAGGCAGTCGCTTAACCAACTGAGCCACCCAGGCGCCCCCCTCTTCTCACCTTTAAAAACCCACTTTCCCCTTCAGCCGCAGGAAAATAATTTAAGATATTTTGTCTTTTATGAGTAACATTTGGTGTTTCCCTCCACTTTAACTGCTGGTGTGAAAGATGCAAGTGTTTGCTGCCTCTGCACCTTCCATGTGCTAAAATACCCCACCTGCAAGAGACCAGGAGTGAGTCCCTAAACCTCTGTTAATATAAACTGAGGTGTTGCCTCTTTAGGAAGTCTTCTCTGGTCATCTCTAAATAAAGATATTAACTATTCATTGAGATGACTTTACATTTCAAATAGTTTTAGTGATGTTCTTGTATCGTCCTATTATAATGTATCTTTTTTTTCCTAATACATTTTCTACAAAACTCTTCAAGTTCATCCACATTATCTAAATATGGTTGGCACATCGTAGATGCTCAGTTTGATGTTTGCTGAGACAAATTATAGCACCGATCCTCTTGTACTACAGATGTACATTTACATGACTTCCTTTCATACAAGTACAGTTTATACTCCTTGAGCGTGGAGGGTCCCTCACTGCATACGCAGAGCTGACATAGGGCTCAAATCACAATAAGTGATAAATGAATATTGAGGATAAATAATTAAATGAATAAATTAAGGGAAAATAGGTATATGTGGAGCACCCTTGAGGTCCAGAAGGCACCTTCTTCTACTCTGCACTCCTAGATAACTACAAAGAAACATCCATCACTATAAGAGCCTACCATACAGAGTCTCATGAGACATAGACAGCTAATGATCTGGTTCAACAGAAATGCTCACAGCAGGAACAAGGTGTACATCTTGTGTATGGGGCTGGGGTAGATGGTAAGGAAGTGGGGGGGGATGGTTGTGAGTCACTGTTGTGAATAATAACAAAGTCAGATCATGATAACCATTGCCATGGTGACAAGCCATTTCTATCTCCCTAGCATTCACGTAACTTATCATTAGTCATCATCTTCACAATGTCAGGCTGACACAACCTGAGGAGTTATTAACGTCTCAAAACTGCAGGTACGGGACAGTTATACCTCACTGTTTATTTCTGCTAAGAAAGAGCTACAAACAATCTCTTAGGTCTTTGTTTGCAGAGATTCTGTACCACACTGGAAGACTGGAAAGCATACCTATTTGGCTTATGGTCTTGATGTGTCTTGCTTAAAAAGATGCCACAGTCTGATTAGAAATATTCAGTTTAGAAAGGGCTTTGTTACTTGTAAAAGGATGTGATTTTTGCTATTACTGAGCACTCTACCCTTTATAAAATACTTGATAATTATTTTGTCAGTCTTATGTGAAACCCTCTGGAGAAGGTCCTGATTAAGTTCACTTTTTGATCAGTGCATATGTGGGCACAGGGCTGTTTTAAAATCTGTTTATTGTGCTAGAATGAATGTATGCTAGAATGTGCTAGAAGGATTCTGACCTCTAGAATTGAATCACCTAGGCAGAAACATTATGGAAAACTCTGAAAAATTCGCTTTACTATTACTATTCTTATTATGCCTATCACTATGGGATTTGACTATACCAATAGGATCGTATCTGCTACATTGCCGGACCAAGAAGTTGGTCCAGAAAAGTGATAACAGAAGCAGGGAAAAAGAGAAATAAGATTCCATTCCTTTAGATTTCACCAGTCACTAACATGCTAGGAGAGGAATCCCGTGACATTTCACAAGTCATTCTCCACAGCTGGGGCAAGAAGGCAAAAGCACATTCACCATTTTGAAACTAGACTGTCAATTTCATGAAGGAAATTCAATGTTTGCCTCCCACCACATATGAGCAAATAGCAGGCAGTTGAATAAATACTTAATGAACAAAAGAACATGAAACCAAAGCAATCATATTGTTGGAGTGATATTTCCAGCTCTCCTTACACAGCTGTAGGATCCTACATTTTAGTTGGGTTTATTTTTACCTCAGAGTTCTCAAGGGTTGTTGTGAAGGTGAAAACAGAACTTCTCTGAAGGAACAATTCTTATTCTGACTCTTATCCCTACCATTTCTGTGTAGTGAAGGAATTTTCCAAAGAGGTCCCTTAAATACTTCACTTCTCCAGGCGGTATTACTTCAATATTTTTTAAAGTAGGGAAAGCTTTTCCCCCCCAGTTTCTGCCTGGCTCTCCCCCCAGGGTGACTCTCTGAACCACACAGCATCTCAGCTGCACCTGTGTTTGATCTTGCACACACTGCACTGCAGTCCTTGGGTCTTGGACTAAAGGCAACTTCAGCGCTTACATAAAGGTTACTTTGAGCACTCTGCCAAGGACTTGGGAGACACTTTTTCCAAAGAAACAAACACATTGAGTTTCCAGAGTTAGCATGAAGCAAGGCCAAGTTTCATTTTTTCCCCCTACCTGCTCTTTTTCTGTCTCGGCTGAGATGTAGCTAATTATATATAGGGGCTTAAAGGAGCAGTCACCGAAATCACTACTTCACACAGATTCTATGCTAGAAGGAAATCTGGGTCAGTGTTGTCTTCCAGAAATGCAAATTAAAATAATAGCCCTGCCTGCGTGTCAGGGCTAACAAGCTTTACTACATGGTGGCAAAAGAGGAAATGTAGTTAATTTGCAGGCTCACAATTGGTAAAAATGTACTCTTTCATCTTCAGTGATAGAAATTGATTTTCTGAGCCTTTGCACATTGTCCCAAAATGCCTTCGATGCTAAATCCCACAAGTGTCGACATGAAAGAAGAAGATCCGGGTGCCAAGATCGAACTTTCTTTGGGCTTGAAGATGGCCTGAGATTCTCGTTTCCTACCAGCATCATTATTCAGTTCTAGTACAGGAGTTGTGCTCAATAGCTTGTTACAGCCCAGACGCAGGTGAGCAGACTCTGTGACTACATTTAACCCATGGTCAACATCTAAGAACATAAACGCATCTGTCTGGTGGAATTTAGCATAGCCTGTGTGGAATCCAGTCCATATAGGGATGAATATAAACAAGAGAAGTCATCAGTGGCCTCTTCTCTAAGTCTTAGCATCTGGGAATTTTTCCTAGCCTGACATTCAAGGTCATCCTACCTTGGTAGAATTTTATTCTACATTTTCCCTAATCTCACATGACATTTCAAATTGCATAATTGCCAAATAACTATCTGCATGTGTATTATATGCCCACCACTCTACTATGCAACTTTACAAATATTTCACTATTTGTAACTTTATGAATATTAAAACTTTACAAAGCCTTACAAATATTACAAACATTTAATGTTCTTCATTCATTCAAAAAAATTATCTTGATGGGCGCCTGGGTGGCTCAGTCGTTAAGCATCTGCCTTCGGCTCAGGTCATGATCCCAGGGTCCTGGGATTGAGCCCTGCATCGGGCTCCCTGCTCCGCGGGAAGCCTGCTTCTCCCTCCCCCACTCCCCCTGCTTGTGTTCCCTCTCTCGCTGTGTCTCTCTCTGTCAAAAAATAAATAAAATCTTTAAAAAAAAATTATCTTGAGCACCTACTATGCACTAAGCATTGTTCAAGGCCTGGGTACTAAAGTTTCACAGAGCTTATGTGCTAGTGCAGAAACAGACAATATCAATGTGTGACTCATTAAATAGTTCCAGAAAATCAGTGGTACTGAGGAAATAGACTCAGGTAAAGAGAGCGAGGGTATAGGGAAGGGCCTTTAGTTTAGAGAAACACCTACCTAAAGGTCCTCCCTACACCCCAACTGAATTATCAAAGATGTGAGTTATGCAAAAATCCAGGGAGAGAATCTTCTAAGCAGAGTCCAAGAAAGCCAAAAGCCTTTTGCTCCCATCTGGTGCATTTGAGAAATGTCTGGGAAAAATGAGGGGAGAAGATGATAGGAGAGGAAATCAAACAGAAAGTCAGTGACCTGATCAGATAGGGCCTTGGAGGCCATGGTCATGAGTTTGCATCTTATTCTAAAGATAATGGGGAGCTTATCTCTAGGTTTTAAATACCACTACATTGGCTGTTGGGTGGAGAATAGATGATAGCGGGCAAGAGGAGAAAGAGAGAGACAAGAGGCTCTTGCAGAAAGTCAGGTCAGAGAGGACCGTGGTTTGTGCACATGTGGGGTCCGTGAGGTGCATCTGGGATGTATTTGAAGGCACAGCTAGTAGGACATGCTCTTTTGATCTTGCAATAATCCCTTGAGATGAAGAAACGGTAATGGTGGGGCAAGCAATGGTATATTTAGTGATGGCTATAATAGGAATTAACCTTATAATAATCCGGATTGGTGATGAACTGAGCTGAGAGAGAAGGCGGAATCTAGGGCAAAATCAAGGGGAGAATAGGTCACTTAGATAGATAATATGGGCTGAAACAGTCCACAACTGCTACCTGGAATTTCCAAGGAAATTCGTCATTTTGGCATCCTTACAAATTAATCAACCCTTCACTTGATGTGTTTCCACACTGAGAGCAACTCTGAGACTCCACCGTTTTTTACTTACTGAGATTGTTCATGTTATCGTTTGACACATTTGCTTCTCTCTCATCACTGCTGATGAGTTACCAGGAAACAAACAAACAAACGGCTTTTTACAAACTTCCGAAGCTGCCTTTGTTGCTCTGTGATGACAAGAAAGAGAATGCTGTTGGCAAAATCTGACACAGCTGGCTGTTTGTTTTCTTAGAGGACCCAAAGGCAAATATAAATAATTTAAAATAGCTTTTATGATCTATCTGTCTGCTTCAGGGGTGACAGAATTAAAGGAATAAGGCTAAGATTGAAGGGGGAGAAATATAAAAGAAATTTTGAAGGAAAGCAAAATCTGATTTGGCTTAACAAATGTTTACAGAGCAGTTCATAATGGGCAAGGAAACAAAAAAGGACAGCAAGCCTCTATTTACTGAGTGCTATGCGCCTATGAAAACCTGAGTCCTGCAAAGACGCAATACAATAGGGTACAGCTCTTATCATTTTATAGATAAGGAAATGAACAGGTTCAGAGAAGTGAGGGAAACTGCTCTTAATTCTTGTATCTAGAAAATGGCAGGGTGGGTGCCCACCTGCACCTGCCTGATTCTAAAGGTCATGTTCTCAATGATCGCATGGACTGCTTCTCAATTAAGGAGCTCATTAGGTGTTCACGATCTCAGGGGATGGGATGCTGAAGGGCTGGTAACAGCCAATAGTGACTTAGGTTACACAGAAGACCTGTCACTTACGCTGCGACTGGAAGGTAATATCTGCTCTTAAACAGCAAGAGGGGGAGGCCGAAACGATGGGGAAAAAGTGAGGATTCCAGGCTATCACCTAATGACCTAATGAGTGTTCTCTGGGTTGCCCAAGCAGTATTTTTTTGCATATTTATTATGTAATATATAATACAGGCTGTATATAATTTCCTATAAGTGTACCTATATAATACTATATTCATAAGACTTACACATCTATACTGTACATATTATTTATATTTCTTTCACAGACTTGACTGATTGACTTGGTTTCGATCTGCGTAAAAGAGAAAGGGCCACACTGGAAGTTGAGAGCTGTGAGTTTTCATATTTGTGTCAAGTCCCTTAATTTCTCAGGATCTCATGCTCCTCCTCCACACAATGAAAGGGTTGGACTAAATATTCCTAGGATCTCTGCCAGCTCCAAAATTCTTCGATTTGGACATGAAAACCTGGCCAATATGTTCTACCAATTGGTGATGGTGTGTTGTACGTTGGCGCTGACCTACGTGCTTAGGCGCCCGTCAGCCCCTCTAGACTGAGCTCCCTGAGGTCAGCAGTGGGATCTTACCCAACTTTAACTGCAGAATATAGCCCACAGTAATTGCCCGTGAACTAAACACTGCTGTTCTTGTACATCACTCTGTTTCATATGATTCCATAGCATTTTTATGCAAAAATATCACTTCAAATATGCTTTGTTCCTCATTATTTCAAATAGTTTCTTTCCAGCCTGATAAAAATAAACAGTTCCTGTCAGTTGGGGTTTAGGTTAGAGTCCCTTTTCAGAGCATTGCTAAAAAAGGCTTCATAATTACTACATATTTATCCCTTCGACAAGAAATCTCAAAATGATTTACTAAGGAAGCTATTACTTCATAATTCACACTGAGGTACAAAGGGATCAGCAACTTATTAAAGGTTAATAAATTATTCACGGGCGCCTGGGTGGCTCAGTTGGTTAAGCGACTGCCTTCGGCTCAGGTCATGATCCTGGAGTCCCGGGATCGAGTCCCACATCGGGCTCCCTGCTCAGCAGGGAGTCTGCTTCTCCCTCTGACCCTCCTCCCTCTCATGCTCTCTGTCTCTCATTGTCTCTCTCACAAATAAATAAAATCTTAAAAAAAATAAATAAATAAAATAAATTATTCACTGGTTGGGACTTGTGTTGCTGAGCCCCAGAATCACAACTTTTAACATAAACCCAAAAGGGGAGGCAGAGGAAACAGTATTCAGAGGTTCTGTATACGCAGTACACTTAGCATAATCAGTTTACCTGTGTCTGTTTCCTTACTGTTTATAAATAGGGATGCTGCCTCCTGGGAAAAGAAAAGCTTCCCTACTCTTCTTCCATCTTCAAGCAGGGTAATTCACCATTCAAATCTATCCTGAAAGGGGCCTAGAATTTATTTCAGCAAGCTCTGAGAAAGCAGGGAGCTCTCTGCAGAAGCAGCCCGCCTGGGGTTTGATTGGGGTTGACAGTGTCCTAGGTTAGGTGTTACATGTCCCTCAACCATTCTTTCTGGCTGCCTTCTTCATCAGAACCGTGTTTGAAAATCCCTTTATCTTCCTTTGGCCCTGCTAGGTTGCTACCCAAAGGAATACACTCTAATCCTCCTCAGCCTGTCTGGAGAGATTTAGCTCTCAAAGGGGTTTCAAAGAAAAGATTTTCAGCAGTCCTGGAAGGGAAGTGTATTGTTGTCTCTAAAGAAATGGGTCACATTTACTTATTTTTTGTGAGTGACTAGCAGATGTGTTGGGAAACTTAGGAACGTATATATATGGGTGTCATCCTCATTTCAATATTTCAGGGAGAAATCTTAGATTTATACAAATTTGAGTAAGGTTACCTGCAAATTCTAGATGAGCTTGAATTAGGGAATATTCAGCACTAAAGAAATGCTCTTTTGTTACTTTCCAGCACAAAATTAATTCCGATTAAGAAAATTGTGCCTAATCAAAGTCCTAGGGGAATTTCCTTTCATGGGCAAATAATAATTGGTTCAAATTAGATTGCTTCATGGTAATACAGAACAGACTTTCTCCGGGCACTTTGCACTTGGACAAACTCTGTTTCGCCACCATTTAGAATATTCTGTTTGTAAACTTATTTACACTTTCAACTGCACAAAATTTGTATCTAAGAAAATAGTAGAGAAAGAAGCAAGTTGTCTCCTGTCAATAATGCACACTCTGGAGTACACCTGGTTCCAATTCCAACTTTGCCACTAGCTGGCTGGGTAGCCTTGGGGATATTTCGTACCTCTCCAACACCTCAGATTCCCCTTCTGTAGGAATGTTGACAAATGCCTCCCAGGGGAGATTGTTGTATGAATAAGATAACATAGTCACAGTGCCCAGCAGCTGGTAGAAATTTTAAAAGTTACTTTCCATTTTTAAGCCAAATCTTGTCCCAATTGCCTTAAATGTTGAAATAATTGAGATTGAATTAAGAAGTATTTACTCTGTTATCCGTGTTTCTCTCTTTGCTGTGCTGACTTGACTCTTTCCCCATGGTTTATGCATTTTGTGTATCTCCCATTATGTTTCTCTAATAAATATTTTTTTAAATGTGACTTGTGGTAAATTAGAAAAGGCGAGTCGGCTTTCTCTTTTCCTTTGGGGAAAAGAAATGTCAAATGACAATTACTAAAGAAGCAGTCACCTTTCCCTAACCCCAACACTATTGCTAATTTACAGATATTCAAATTCACAGTTATAGAAGTCAAATGGCAGAGACATCTATGAAACTGGAGATTAATACGCTAGAATAAAACATATTAAAATTTCCTCATCTCCGTAAGTTCTTTGTGTAGTTATCAATCAGCTGTGTAACCTGGAACAAAACACCTGAATTCTTAAAGAATCTAGTTCCTTGGGGCACCTAGGTGACTCAGCTGGTTAAACGTCTCCCTTCAGCTCAGGTCAGGATCCCAGGGTCCTGGGATCGAATCCCACATCGGGCTCCTTGCTCAGCGAGGAGCCTGCATCTGCCTCTGCCTGCCGCTCCGCCTGCTTGTGCTCTCTCTCTCTCTTTCCCTCACACTCTCTCTCTCCAAATAAATAAATAAAATCTTAAAAAAATAAAAATTTTTTTAAAAGTCTAAAAAAAAGAAGAATCTAGCTCCTCAGCAACAAATGAGAAAGTATTATTACAGGGATTGAAACCTGAAATAGCTGCTGGGACCAAACACACGTGAATGAGGCACATGGGCCAGCTGGCTTTGATACTAAATGTCGGCAACTAATTAAAAAATTAAAATTAAAAAAGGGGTCCGAATGGTGATCTCCACTTTTGATGGTCTTGTCAGGTTCCTCCTGCTAGGATTCATCAGAAACAGGACTGTCTATAATAAATGACATTAATAGACTCCCTCTCACAAAGACCATTACTGTGGTCTTTGTGAGAATCAAAAAATTCTTAGAATTTCTGAATAGTGGATAGCCTGAAAGATCCAGTACATCTATACTAGAGCATAGGAAGGAAGGTGACGAAAGAAATGTCTCTAAAAGGTCATTTTAAGATCATGAATCATGTTTCATTGCTTTCAAGGAGGAAATGACAGTTCCCTAGTATTGCAGACTTCCCAAAACTCTCCCTGGGACTTAGGAAACTCAGCATGACCTATACAAATAGCCAGCTTATTTTGATTCTCCCTTCTTTCCCCCAATGGACGTATGACTATATGCATTTTTACAGGAGAAAATGTACATGCATTTGAATATATAATTGACCGTCCTATTCCCTGCAAGAGAAAAAAAAGCAGAACCTGTGTTCTACTGGTGTTATCACTCCCCATGATAGAGTATATTTCAAGTTGTTTTTTTTTTTTAAGTGAATACTTGATCTTTGGTGACTAATTGGAAATCTGTGAATCTTTGCTATGAATTTTGTCTGTATGCATAAGTACTCATATCCGTGACAGAAGAACTTCCAGGAAACAAAATCCACCATCCATTCTGACTCTGTAACTCTAAGCAAATAGCCAACTTGGAACAACTGTTTTAACTGAGCAGCATTATAATAAAACCTCTGAAGGCAGTCTGTTTAGCAAGACAAGGCAGCAAGGCAGGAGAATGCACTTTTGAAGGATGATTATTGGTGGTGAGTAAGAGAGTGTCTAAGAAACTAATAAAGCCACAATAGAGCAACAATCATTTTATTATTAGATGTTGAAGAACATCAAGGAAGATTTATATCTTCTTTTAACTTCACCCTGAGACAGTTTCAAATTCAATTGCACGGTTGTTTTAGAGTAAAGCACAAGTTCAAGAGGAGAACGCCTTTCAACAGGCTTATGATGATTTAGAGTAGGTTTAATCAACTTCTGCTCTCTCCAGGAAGATTACTGATGTGACTTAAAAAGCAATAATGTACATTGATTTCAACCTCAGAGAGGAGGAGAAATGCTAAAAGCTCATTATGAACAAATGCATTTGCATGCAGCCTACTTCACATTCAGTGAGTGAGCAGAGACTCGCAACATGGAATCCGAAACAGAGCATTTAGAATGTAAAACATGGTGTGGCTTCTAATGTAATAAACAGAATTCTTAGCGCCTCAAGGCTGTTAGCATAAATGAGCTATTCTCTAACTGCAAACTTAATCCTCACCTTAAATAAATTTAAAATCTGTATGTGTATATGAGGAAGTAGTTTCTAAGGGAAAACCAGTGGCTTCTCGTCCGTCTGGGGATTTACATGAGATGTCTTTATTTTCCAAGTACAGTCCGCCATATCACACTCTGCTTTCTACACCCTGATTTGCAGCCACGCAAAACTATCCCCAGTTCCCTGTATTCTGAATTTGTTTCACCTCCACTTGGAGCTACTGATAACACTCTGGAATGCTCTTCCCATCCATTTTGCATCCTAATTATTCTTCAAGGCCCAATTCAAGTATTACCATTTCCAGAAAACCTTCCCTTATCTTCCTAGATGGAAGCAGCATATCTTTTTTTGAACCCCCATAGCTGTAATATGTGCATAATGATGACACTTTCTATTTTACACTATGGTCATATATGGATCATGTTTCTTATTTCCTTAACTGGCTCCTCTAATTCAACTTTGTAACTCTCACAGTACTGAAAACAGTCTTTTGTCCCCAAGAGATTTCCCTTACAATTTATTAGGTACCTGCTGGGTGCCAAACAGTGTTCTAGGTACCAGGAACACACAGATGAATGGGATCGCTTACCTTCTAGTGAATAAATAAACAAGAAAAAATATATCATTAGAAATAGTACATATCACAAATTAAATTATAGATGATGTGATAGTAAGTGGCTGGATGAGAAAGTATTAGTGAAACTGTAATCCAAATCACAAAAAGGAAGCAACCAGTTATGTAGAGATCAAGGAGAAAGACATAACATTCCAAGAAAAAGGGTGACATGGAGAAGAGTTATAAGGCAATGAAGTTTGACATATGTGTCAGTCAGGATTTGGACAGGAAAGTAGAAGTCATTCCAGATTTTTCAAGCAGAAAGGGATTTTACACAGGAAATTAGAGGCTTTGGAAACCTTTGAAGGGCTTTGTGATCAAAAGTCAGAGATAGCCTCATGTAACATTTGGAAAATCTGCACATAGAGGAATCAAAGGAAAGTACCAACAAAACGTGCAATTCTCAGGAGGACACCCAAAAGCAAATATAGGTGACATTACAACAGGTCTGCATATTGATGGAAATGATTCAGGAGGCAGCAATAAATTGAGAGTGCAGAGGGAAAGTGCAAAATTTTAGACAGACTGTCCTTGCGAAGTCTGTAGGGGATGGGACCCAGAGCTTTGATGGGAATGAAGACATTTCATCCAGAGTGAGAAAAGAGAAGATAGAGTTTGCAGGGACAGATGCGGGTGGCATTGTAGGTTTTGGAGTCGGGAAAAAGAACTGTTCCTCTCTGGCAGATTTTATTTAGTTTCAGTGATGAATGAAGGAAGGTCACTAGCTGACAATGTAATGTTGGAAAGAAGAGGTGCAAGGATTTGAGGTGAGAAAAGAGGCTATGAAACAGACATTTTGGAAAGTGGAAATGCTAGGGAAGTGATGTAAAACTGAACAGCAATACTGAATACCCACATGTGATTCAAAATCACGTAAGATGAAAGCAGCCATCGGCAAACTTGTTCTTTTCTCCACAAATGTGCAGCTCCTGGAATGTGGGCAAAAATAGGTAGATAGTTCGATTTAATTAGACTTGAGGCTTGGCCAAGTGAGCACAATGGAGGGAGGAAGGAATGAGGTGTAAAAAAAATTCAAGTGTTTGCAAGGGTGTGTTGGTAATGATGAACAATGGAAGCTACAAAGGAGACATGTAAAAACACGAGAAGGTTGATACAAATAAGTGGTGGAGTCCATGAATTAGAGGTCTCGATAGAATCTGGGTTTAACTGGTAGAGCATTGGTATAAGTGTATGGGAAGGACAGAAGGTAGGGGTCAGAAAGTAGGTCACAGGGTAGGGCAGTTGTTGGTGAGGATGAGGTCAAAGGTATGTCCTTGAAAGAGTGTCAGTAGCTCAGAGTCTTTGTGAAGCTACTGAGATAAAAAGACCCCAACCTTCTGGTGCTTGTGAGTCAAGCTTTCCATGTGTCTTCTTATACTACTGTTTCTTATCTATCTATTTAAAAGAATAAAAATTTAAGAATGAATTAGAAATTAACAAAAATATTAAAAACCGAGTAGAGATCAAATAAGATAGTAGAAAATGAATCCTGATTTATTTTTTAAAGATATCTTTAAAGGCCAACTGAGACCCTTTGTTTGAACTTAAAGACCTGAAATAAATTAACAATGTCCTGCATAATAACAAGCTGTGTCTTGGCTCCAGGAAAAAATCCCATAAGAAACTGGGTCATGACTGAGGTTCCCAGAATCATAAGCAGAGGGTCCTTTGCCCTGCACTTTAGGCAAGAGTTTGAATTACAACGATGGTGGTAATTAAAATGATGGGATGATAGCAATGCTGATGATGACACTAACTGAGCACTCAGTATGTGCCAAGCATTCCACACTGGATGGTTTTTCCATTTAATTATCTCAATAATATATTGTGCAGATAAAGGAACTGAAACACAGAAAAGTTAAGGAAACAAAACTAGTAAGTTTAAAATTCTGGGCATTTTGACTCCAGAGGTTACCCTCTTTTTTTTTTCTTATGTTATGTTAATCACCATACAGTACATCGTTAGTTTTTGATGTAGTGTTCTATGATTCATTGCTTGCGTATAACACCCAGTGCTCCATGCAGAACGTGCCCTCCTTAATACCCATCTCTTAATGACTTCAATGCACCACCTCCCACTCTAATGTGTGAAAGAAACACAGAGCATCTGTTCAAGCTGATCTTTCCTCTTGGCTAACTGAAGACTGACAAGTCAGGGGATGGAAAAAAAGCAAAGCCACAGGATTCAGACAGACCAGGGTAGGAATTACAGTCTGGCCACATATTCACCATGTGATCTTAGGCAAATGACTTAATCTCTTTGGGTCTTAATTTTTTATCTATAAAGATAAAGAAAATATCAAGTCTTACTAGCATTAATGGACAGAATGAATGAGATAGCATCTGTGTCGCTCTTGGTATATTTCTTCCTCCTTTGTCTAGGTGAAGGGAATGGAGCCTATGCATCTTTATATTACCTAAAGTATCTAGGAAGTCCCTTGCAGATAATTAGTGACACAACGAATGGATTGATGGATAATGGATGACTAGTGTGAGGTTATGGTAGATTAAAAAAAAAGCGAGGTGTGGAAGAGATATGAGATATAATGCTCGCTGACTATCTACCTGCCCCCAGCCCCATACTCTCAGTACTTTAGCAGTTGGGTAGTGTCTCATGACTTGCTTTGGCCAATGAGCTATGAGGAAAAGTGATGTATGTAACTTCCAGCCGAAAGCACTTAAGAGCCAGAGTGAGTGAGTGACTTCCCAGCTCTCTCCTGCCCCACTGCAGCAATTGTACATGACCTGCATTGAAACAAAAGAGCCACAGCCTGGGAGCAGCCAGGATATCTGAGGCACTGTAAGGAAGAAGCCTGCCCCGGAGGAACAGGACTCCAACCACACTCTGAATAAGATACCGTTGTTTCTGCAACATAACCAAGCTTATCCTGCATCATATAAAAAGCTTTTTTTTTTTTCCTTTTTGGCCAGAAAATTATCTTTCTGGCATGTTCAAATTGTTGAATTTGTGATCAGGATCACAATAATTAGAAATAATATCAAGGATAAGGAAAAGAAAAAAAAAAAACTAGAACAGAAAAAGTACCTTGAATAAAATTTGTAATTTCAACAGCTTCACAGAATAAATCACTGATGCTGTACAATAATTAAAAGGCACCATCTAACTTAAACTAGGAGATTCATATTTCAGGGTATTAGAATATTTTATTAGAGCTCATTTTCTCACATAGTTCAGATCTCAGGTATGAAGAGATCTCAAAGGTCATCAAGTATGACTTCTTTACTGATGAAAACATACGAGGTTCACAGCACTTAACTGAGTTTCCCATGCACCTTAGCGACTCAACGGCAGAACGGGGCTTAAACATGCCTCAGCCATGTCTTCCTAACCCTGTACCGAGAGACTTTTTCCATTGTTATAATTCCCAGATGATACCTGTGTGCTCTGAGTTAATGTATCCTCCAAAGGGTTAATTTTTTTTTTAAGTTCTGAAGAAAGCCAAACTGGCAAACAGCCATCGGAGTATTTGATCCCTCTTGAGGGTGCTCATCCAGAAAATGTTAGAAGATGAAAGCTATTCCCACAGAGAATCTCAGTAAAATACTTATAGGAAAAAAATGAACTCTAGCTACCCAGTTGAGAATTTACATAAGTCTTTAGAGGATTGATGCCAGTGAAGTCAGCAGTTCTCCCAGGAGGATAATGGGATCGTGTCTTAATTCTCTTCATTTTTTATTTTTGAAGTTCTACCACTAGGTGTATCTGAATGAGTCAGCAGAAAGTGAATCTTGTTAAAGAGCTGGTCTGTGAAATGCACAGTGTTTATCACACAGTGATGACTTATCTGTTTGGAACAGTTTCTAAGTTTTCTGCAGAGCCCAACTTTTTCCCTGGGTTTCCCTGCTTCCTAAAAAAAAAAAAAGAAAGAAAAGAAAAATAGTTCTAAGGCTCCTACTTAAAGTATTAAGAAATTCTTATCTCCCTTCAAAAAACTCAAGAGATTTTGTTGTTAATCAAAATAATAGGAACAAGTGTCAATCCCACATTTTTCTTACACTTCTCAGAAACTTCTGATTAATTTAGGTTTTTGGGATAGCAAATGTCTTCTGTGTAGAAATAGAACACTACAAAGAATAAAAATAAAATAAAAAACAGCCCGTGGTTACAAATGTTCTCTCCATGAAGGTGTATCATGTAGAGGAAGCATGTCATTATGAACAGAAAGCAGTGGGTTCCCAAAATACTCTGGAGCAAACATTCTGAGTATATATAAATTTATGTATTTTGTTTCAGCCTTCTTATTCGGCTTATCATGAGTTTTATCAATGAAGAAATATCAATGGCATTAAGAAGAAAGAAAAATTAACATGGCTCTTTCAATAGTAATTATCGCTGGAATTTTCAAACCATTGCAAACTGCTCTATCCCTCAGATTCTGATTGATGCCTTTGATACCTTTGGGTCAAATGGGGATGTGTATTCACATCCTTATACAAATGTACTTCCTATCAAATATTTGAGTATTTGCCAATTAAACAGTCAGAAGTAACTCAAAATTTTGATTTGCATTGCTTTGATTATTGGTGACATTAAGCATCTTTTTACAGGGCTTACTAGCCATTATATTTTGTCTCCTGTGATTTTTCTTTTCCAAAATATTTCTTGCCCCTTGTTTATTCATTTTTTCTCATTGATTAATAGGATTTTTATAAACATTGATAACCTCTTATATGTTAAGTATATGGTAAATATCTTTCCCCAGCCAGCCATTTCCGTAAGTATATATGGCTTCTTTGACTATACAAAGATTTTTACCTGTCATATACCAAATATTTCCTTTTATGGCTTTTGGGTTTGGTTCATGCTTAGAAAGTCCTTCCCCATTCCATGATATAAAAATATTCTCCTAAATTTTCTTCTGGTGTTTTCCCAGGTCTCTCTAATGCCACCCCTATGCATCTAGTTATATAACCATATAACTGTATTACAGGCTATAAACCATGATGGTGAAGAACACAAACTCCAAAACCAGTTGTTCTGATTCACTTTCTGGCTTCAATTATTACCAACGGTATGATCTTGAACATCTGCGAAAAGCAGTAAAAGTAGTTGTTGTTTGTATTGAAAGGCTGTTAATATTAATAAATTCATTCACATGAAGTATTTTGAATGGTGTTCCATAAATATTAGCCATGTGAAGGCACTGAACATCATTTCTCTCTGTGAGCCTAGTCTGAGCACAGCTCCTGGCTTACAGTTCACACTCAGCAAATAAAAAGCTAATCAGTTCATTCAAAATATGTCTTACTCATTCTGCTTTTTCATAAATTATTTATTACAAAGTCCATCTGGCCAGAGTGCCCATAATCATCTCAGCCCCTCTTAGCATAAATAGTTGTTTTGATTCTCGGTCAGTCTTGAGGATTTTGGACGCAACATGTAAGATAGTTTTGCAGTAAGATTTAAACAAATCTATATGAGGTTAAAATGTGGTCTTTCCTCACATATCCCATCATGGCCACAATTCTTTGGAAGGCAATGAACATTTGTTAGCCTGGAGGTTTAAATAAGGACCTTCCGTCTTTTTCTCTCTCAAGTGTGCACGTATTTTCATCTTACAGCCTCTACCTAGTAGTTCAGTGATGATTTGCATGGTCATTGGAAAGAATCCATCATTCGTTCGCACCCATAAATCAGACACTGAATTATGGGACGCAGGGAGTTTTTGCCCTGGAGGATCCTACAGCTTCACAAGAAGGAAGGGAATGAAATTGAAAAGACATAAAAGTACAAAACCCCAAAGCTCTATCTGTGTGACAGAGTTGCTAAAGTTATTCAGAGAACTGAAGCCAGAAACCACGGTAGTATCTCCCTCAATTTATCAGATAATGCTCCTTACAGCACATGTTGAAACTGCAGAGACCCAACTGCTTGCCTTAGTTCCAACGGCGGTCCATTTCCCATGAGTCACCAAAGCTATCAAAGATAGGCTTTTCCCTCTTTCACTCTTTCAGTGTTATTTCTAGCCAGATCAGCAAAGCTCATGGCTTAGCCATCACAGAAGATGCTTCACACACTTCTTCTAGGCTTTGTTCTTCTTACTAATAGATAGGAACTAAACGAATTTTGGAAATTCCTTCTTCCTCAGAAAACCCAGTCACAAGAAGCTATCTCCTTACTGATAACTATCACCTCGAATGTCAGAAGTTTAGCATTACCTTGTTGCTTCTCGATTCTTTCCCGTGCTAACAATTTGATTTTCTCTTGGTGGATGGATGCCTCAATCCCACTAGGGAGGTCTATGAACCTGAAAATCAAAGACAAAAATGTATGGACATTATTCTAAAATATTATCCTGACTAAAAACGTGTAGTGGCTTTGAGACAACCATCAGGCGTGCAGTTTGAAGTGGACAATAGGTGATTTTGCTTGACTAGAAACTAAGAGGCACAGTAGGTCAGAGTAATGTTGGAGGAAAAACAATTTACACTGTGAATCCTATAGCATTTGAGTTTAACTTGATGGAGAGCCAGAAGTTCTTGTTCACTTCCATGAAGGGCATTATGATCAAAATGACACTTTGGAGCACAAATCACATACTTCAGATAAAAACAGGGTATGTACTGTTAAGGGTAAGAATGGAACACAGTAAGGGGAAGTAAAGCACCTGTGAGCCTGGTGAAATCGTTCTGGGGGCAAAAGCGTCTCTGGCCTCAACAAGGCTTGCAGATCACATGAAAAAATGGATATAGCATATATTAGTCATCTATGCACCATTGGAAAGCAATAGTCAATAAAATCTAACAGTTAGCTCGAAGTCCAAGTCTATATGACAGAGTTGCTGAGGTTACATAGAGCACTGAAGCCAGGAGAGCAGCGTGACTCTCAATTCATCTACTTTTATCTCACGCCTTTTTCTTAGTAACCAGTAAAGGGCAGTGATCCTCTGAGGTAGGTGCTATGATCATTCCCATTATACAGACACATGGATGAAGTTCAGGGAGATCAAATAACATGGCCCGGGGCACATGCTTAGGGAGCGGCAAAGCAAAAATTCGACCCCAGACCCTCTGACTCTGGAACCTGTACATTAACCACTGGCCCTTTAGGTCTCTCTGCTGGAGACCTTGTGTGATTCAGGAAGAAATGAGGGACTTGGGTGAACTGACTGTAGGGGCCAATAAGAAAAAGGATTTAAGGTGACTTCAAGCTTGCTAACTGTCGACAAGCACCAGTGATGGAGATATAACATTGTAAAGGGAATTGATAGTTTCATAGGAGAAAATTTAAGCTCTTTGGTCCTTAAATAGCTATTTATTGAGGATAAGTTGAGGATCTAGGCACAAGTGGCCACCAGACACTGTGCTGGTTTCTGGAGATAAAGAGGTGAAGGAGAGAAGTCCTTGCCTTCAAAGAGCTCAAACTAGAAAGGGAGTTAGATTTCTTATTTATCTCTAATTACCACCATAATGAGTCTGCTTAAATTTAATATAATGTGCAAAGCATACAGCTCATAGTAAACATCCAGGGTATGATAGGAACTCAAGAGAAAGGTACCTACTGGAGACAGGGATTAAGAAGACTTCTGAGAGAGTGATGCACACATTGAGCTGTAATGGAAAATAAATGGCACTAGATGGCAAAGTGGGTATATAGTGGGGAGAAGAGGGATATGTCAGGACCAGGGATGGCATGAACAAAGGCACATAGGCAAGATGGAATGTGCTGAGCCATCACTAGCATGGTTCTTGGGCTTTATCCTATAGGGGGTGAGTATCATCCAGAGTTTTAAGCAGTCATGATTAGTTCTTCATTTTGGCCAGATCTCTCTGGTAAATGTGTGGAGGATATATTTGAGTGGGATAATCTGGGGAGCAGGAAGACACACTGGGAGGCTCTTGCACAAGTCCAGATAAGAGGTTACCGTAGCTTGAACCAGAGAAGTGGCCAATAGTTTTGGAGAATGAAGGCCAGATATGAGGATTATTCAGATAGGATGTTTGGTAAGTGGTGGGATGAGGAGGGAGATGGTGGGGGTGAAGTTAAGGATGGCAAGCTAGGTTGTCTATTGGAATAGTGGTGCCACAAAATAAGTTAGAAAACATGGGCAGAGAAACATTCAGAGAGGTAAATGAAGAGTTCAGTTTTCAGACCCTGTTATTAGTCTCCTAGGGCTGTCATAACAAATTACTAAAAACTTAGAGGCTTAAAGCAGGCGGAATTTATTTTCTCAGAGTTTAGGAGTCCAGAAATCCAAAATCAATGTGTTGGCAGGTTAGTTCCTTTGGGAGGCTCTGAGGGAGAATTTGTTCCATGTCACTTTCCTAGTTTCTGGTTGTTACCAGTAATTCTTGGTATTCCCTGGTTTACAGACACATCATTTCAATCTATTGCCTCTGCCCTCACATGGCCTCCTCCCCTATGTCTCTGTGTGTCTTCTTGTTTTCTGTCTCCTGTAAGGACACCTCTCACTGGATTTAGGACCCACCAGGATCATCTCATCTCAAGATCCTTATCTTAATTACATCTGCAAAGACCCTTATTCCGAAAGGTCACAATCTGAGTTTCTGTGTGTGTAAATCTTGGGGGGGGGGGCAGAATCACTATTCAACCCATCACAGACACTTTGAGAATACCCAGGGATGATTCAGAAGCTAAAGAAGGGGTCCAAGTGAGCTGAGCATCATCACCATTTGAGTACTAATTGAAACCAAGATAATGGATGAGAAACATAGAATTAGGGGGTCAGGGAGCCAAGAACAAAATCTGGGCATATCAGTACTTACTTGACAGACAGGAAAAAAAGGTGTCTATAGGGACAATAGGAAAGCATAGTTGTTTCAAAAAATCAAAGCATTATTTCACGGTATCGATAGATGATAGATGGATAGACAGATCGATAGATTGATCTGGGATCTATATATAGATATATAGACCATGGTATGTATGTATGTATGTATGTATGTATGTATGTATGTATGTATCTATCTATCTACCTACCTATCTACCTAGCTACAAATGATTGAGTACTTACTATGTTCCAGGCACTACAGCAGTTCTTTACACTTACTTAGTTCCCCAAATAGGTGTTCACAGTAGGTGTTTTCATCTCCATTTCATACACAGACTAAGGCTTGGGAATTTAAATAACTTGAGCAAGATCCAAGAACTAATTAATGATGAACTCAGGATTGGAATATCCATCTGATTCCAAAGCTTCAGCTCCTTTTCCTCCCTGCCCTTTTTGCAGCATTTCAACAAGGAGAAAATTTGAAGATATTAAAAATGACTTAAGATATCATGGCAGTGACTTATTGCTTATTCAAATTGCTTATTCAAATTCATTGTCAGCTTTTCCCTTTCAAACAGAATCCCTGTTTGCGGGGAGGCAGAGATGTGCCAAGCTCTAGAAGAACTGTCTCTTGTCTTTCCTTGCAGACAGGACTGGCTATATAACCGTATCAGACAAACAAATTGTTGGATGTAGGAAATCTCCTTGGGAAGATGGCTATCCTAAGCTGTAAGATAGCCTTTTTCAAAAACTGAAGTATAACTGACATACAATATTTTAATAGTTTCAGGTGTACATCATAGTGGTTTTTATACATCATAAATGATCCCCCACGAGAAGTCTAGTTATCATCTGTCACCCTACAAAGTTATTATAATATTATTGATTATAAAATGCCCTTTTGATTTCTTTCCTTTATTCTTTCCTATTTTGAGGTATGTGGACATGAGGGCTAGAGCAATAGTGACCATTTTTTGATCATGAGACAACTCTCTGAATGGGACTCAAGTGCTAAGTCAGGAGGGAGAGAAAGATCAAAGGAGCCTGGGCCATTGCTGCCACTATAAAACTTGTGCCCCAGCCTCAGAATGCCTCTTCCCAATCATAGTGATATTAGGGGAAAGAACCCACCTAACTTTTTAAAGCCACTGTTTTTCTGGACAGTCCACCAGCAGCCAAACAAGTGGTCCCTTCCCACGGGGTCTGAAATGCAAGAAAAGGATTAAAAGACAGAAATGGATATACTTAAGTTTGGAGGGGAGTCAGAACAGTTAAGGGAGATTAAACTTGACGGCTTCAACTGTTAGGATGAAGTAAGCGGTAATGTCTACTGAGATTGAGTGTGACAGGGCTAGGAGTAGGGAGATTTTTAATCACTTTAATGGTGTGCTAAGATGAAATACTGTACTGGGCGCCTGGGTGGCTCAGATGGTTAAGCGTCTGCCTTCGGCTCAGGTCATGATCCCAGGGTCCTGGGATAGAGTCCCGCATCGGGCTCCCTGCTCCTTGGCAGCCTGCTTCTCCCTCTGCCTCTCTCTCTGTCTCTCATGAATAAATAAATAAAATCTTTAAAAAAAAAAAAAGATGAAATACTGTACTAACTGCTGATCTAATGTACCTTGCCTACTTTGTGCTATCATCTGTCTTAAAAAAAAAATGGATAGCTTTTCTCCCTTTCTGAACATAAAGAACATTTGGTCTTTGTAGTTGTGCAGACTAATTCCACTTTGAAAGCTCATCATGAATCTTTTCCACTTTTCAGTTGTAATACTAATAACCTGTAAGCTGGTTCAACCTGAAGAACATTCGTCCTTTCTTGTACTTCAAAAGAGCTAGCAGCACCTTACTTGACCTCAAAAAAAATCTTCAAAGTGGATCTGGAGGCAGTCAGACAACAAGTGATACCTTGCGGGTAAACATTAGCACTTACCTGAAGAGCCTCTTCTCCATCAGCTTAAAAGAAAGTGATTGAGATAAGATGATTTCTGGGGAAGACTCTGAGGTTTGCTATTTTTTGTTTATTTATATACATATTTTTGCCTTTTTGAGGTGTTTAATTAATTTTCTTAAGTCAATTTTTCAGTGTACTTGGAATGATCAATATTCCCAGATTTTTATCCCTAGCTTCTTGCCTACAGTCCCTAAATTCACTGCAACTTGATTTATGCTCAAGCATGGGTGGCTGTGAAATGAATTTTTTTTTAATAGACTTTTTTTTTTTTAAAGATTTTATTTATTTGAGAGCGAGAGCGAGAGAATGAGAGAGAGAACACGAGAGGGGGTAAGGTCAGAGGGAGAAGCAGACTCCCTGCTGAGCAGGGAGCCCGATGCGGGACTCGATCCCGGGACTCCAGGATCATGACCTGAGCCGAAGGCAGTCGCTTAACCAACTGAGCCACCCAGGCGCCCATGAAATGAATTTTTATTTTTGCCAGCACTGGTTTTAATTACAGGATCCCATGGTGTTTTTGTTTTCCTCGTCAGGATTCATATTCTTAGGAACACACCCTTTTAAGGGGAAATGTTTTTATTCTCCAAAGTACTTTGTTAGTGATAATTCAACCTTATTTTAGCAAATTTTAACTTATGATGGATTGAAATAATATGGGAGAGAGAGAGAGAACCACTGTAAAATCTGAAACATCATTATTAAATAACAAGATGAAATATATCTATACCAATGCTAAGACTAAAAAGGGTATATATTAAGATTACTGGGTCCACCTTGATTGTAATTTTTCAACATTATTTATTTATGTATTTGTTCTTTATAGTCCTCACTGAGTTACTTGTGTGTGTTGAGAGGACCTGAGATGTACTATCTTGGCAAATATCCAGGGTACAATATTATTAACTGTAGTCACCATGCTGTACATTAGATCTCTAATCATCATGTAACTTATTCATCCCATGTAACTACAACTTTGTACCCTTTGACCAACATCTCCCCATTTCCCTCACCTCTTCTCCTCTGGTAACCACCATTCTACTCTCTGCTTCTATGAACTCAACTTTTTTAGATTCTACATGTAAATGAGAGTATACAGCTTTTTCTTTCTGTATCTGGCTTATTTCACTTAGCATAATGTCCTCCAAGTTCATCTATGTTGTTGTATATGGTAGGATCTCCTTTTTATTATATGTATCTCAATTTCTTTATCCATTGATGGACACTTACAAAGATACAGCTGTATCTTTGAGGGACTAATTTCCTTTGGCTATATACTCAGAAAAGAGATCGCCAGGCCATATGGTAGTTCTATCTTTAATTTTTTGAAGAACCTCATCACTGTTTTCCATGATGCCTGTACTATTAAGATTTTTATGATGGAGCTATACAATAGGGAGCAGAATATAATCTGCTTTAGAGAGGCCCTGGGCTAGTAATACAAAATAGGACATCATGAGTACATGGAAAGAGTACTTTAAATTGCCCCCATAAAAAAGTTAATCCAGGGGGCGCCTGGGTGGCTCAGTTGGTTAAGCGACTGCCTTCGGCTCAGGTCATGATCCTGGAGTCCCAGGATCGAGTCCCGCATCGGGCTCCCTGCTTGGCAGGGAGTCTGCTTCTCCCTCTGCCCCTCCCCCCTCTCATGTGCTCTCTCTCATTCTCTCTCTCTGAAATAAATAAATAAAATCTTTAAAAAAAAAAAAAACAAGTTAATCCAGGAGGAGCATGTGGAAACTAAAGAAAATCAAGAATGACACAGCACTGGTCACCTACCTTTCTCCTATTCTTAGGTCAGAGGGTTGTTTGTTTCTTTAAGACTAAACTAATTCTCAGCTTCCCAATGACAACCTGCGTGATCATCGATGCTTAAGCTCTCCTCTCCTGAGATCCTCTCAGAATGGTTGTGTGTCCCATGACTTTGTCACCAAATTTCCTAAAGATAAAAAGCGTATTCCTTTGTGCTCCTGCCTCTAACATAGTCCCTGCACAGATCAGTACTCAATAAGGGCTTGTGGGTAAAAATGATGACTACCTGTTTTGACCATCAGAAAATGCAAGCTAAAAATAGACAAGGAGTTTTAGCAGATATAACAACCAAAATCGCTGTCGTCCCACTTTGTTTATTAAGAAAAAAATAGTGTTCGGAATTATCCATGCTCTGAGCTTAGCCACACAGCACAAGCTGCATAAAAGAAGCCAGACATTCTTTTCTTTGAGGAGTTTTATAAAAGTTCTGAGCCAGGTTTTCCCTTAAGACAGATTCTATTATACAAATCCAAATGCTGTATGGAAATTCTGTGAGCCCAACTCTTTCTGGTTATACTTATTCAACTATCCAAACTTAATTAAACCCTCAATCACTTTCCCTGGAACTGAGATGATAAGATGCGATTCAATGATCTGTAGTTTCTGGAATCTCCTCTCATCTCCCCCATTTTTCCCTGATGGGTGCCACATTAGCAATTTTTCCTCCAACCTTTGAGGAGAATTGCTGTTTGTAGAGGACATGCTGCATCCTTACTAGCAGTGCCAGTATTTCAGTTTCTTCCCTCAGAATTCTCAGCTGAATACCAGGGAATACTAGTAATTTATAGTATTGGAGTTTCTCAAAGTGACTCAAGAACTGAATCCTTAGAAACTGACACAAACCTGAGTTTCCCATAAAGAATATTTGTGCTGTAGAAATGTGAGGATTCTGGCCTCTCCTCACCGTGTTGGAACATATTACCAAACAGGGCTTTTCACTAAATGTGGTCTCTCTGGTGATTTTCAGTCATAGTTTACAAAAATATAATGTCAGAAACCTATTTTCATTTTATTTAATGGGAGATTTTACATTTGCATATGATTTTAGGGCCCAGATGACCTTGTTCAGAGTTCAGACTCTTGCCCAGTGTTTAGATCTTACCCCTCAAACTGGTGAGGACAACTCTTCTGACATTAGGAGTGATGGCTCCCAGAACACAGCAGGGCTCCAGGACTTTCTCAATACTGGTGATAACTCTTTGCTCATGTTGGACCGTGGAGTGGACATGGGTTTTTGTTTTTCCAGCATCCATTTACTCTTCTTCTGAAAATAACCCCTCAGTGTGAGAGGGTTGCCCCTATCCCTACTTTTGGTTCACGTTGCTCATATGGAGCTGACGTCACCACCTGGCCCCAGGAGCTGGGATAGCTTGAGATGGGGTCAGTCAAAGACTGCATTATGCTGGCCACAGTGACTGATTTAGGGATGGCATGTCCCTCGGGCCAGACTAACAGTCTCAAAACTGGTTTGTTGCTGGGAAATCCTTCACATAGTTTCCAGGATGACCATTCTGGAAGATCACATATTTCTTGGCTGTCCTCTTAAAATTTTCCTTGTAACCAGGATTAAATCCAAACTTACCTTGGCCCTAAAGCCACTGTGATCTAACTGCTGTCTACTTCATTTATGTCATCACCTGATATTTCTAAACACTCATTTCATCTCTGTCTCAAACATGGCTATGCCGATTCCCATGTTAGAGGCTGTGCACTTGCTCTTTTTCCCCTTGCAATAGTCTTTCCTAGATTATACCTGGCTACATTTCTCTTCCCATCATAATGCATGTCTTAAGTCAAATGCCTCTTATACATATAGGACTCCCAGGATGGTAAAACCAAGGAGCCATCATACTTACTTTCTACCACATTATTATATACATTCCCTGTATTCTCTTTTCCATATTAATTGCCAATGCCTGAAATACTTTATTTATTCATTTATTTTCTCTCTTATATCACTAGAACATAAGCTCTTTGATTAATTATCTAGGTCACCATTGTACATATCCCCTATTCTATATATATCAGGCTCTCAACAACTATTTGTTGACTGATCGAGGAGCTCCCTTTTGCTGGGCTTGTTAAACTGGCAGAATGTCAGCCAGAGGATATGAGTGTCAAACTGTTAGCCAACAAGACCAGCACAGGGGAGAAAGGAGAAAGAAGAGCTGAGAAATGGAGAGAGACAGGCTCCCAATAGTATAACCAAAGCCAGCTACGCTGGGATGTTGGTTATAAAAGCCAATAAATTCTCCTTTATGCCTAATTCACCTTGAGTTAGGTTCCTGAAATTTGTAATCAACAGAGTCCTGACAGAGAAGTATGTGAAAGGTCTTAGAAAAAGCAAAGCACCATGCTCATGCAAATTCTGTGTTCCTGCACAATATCCACATCTTGTTACATCACCCATCTTTCTCTTTTTCTGTCTTTGGCCAGAATTTTAGTTACCCAAAAGGACAAAAAACCTTATTTGAAGATATTCAGGTAATTTAGCAGTGGAAAATTATTTGCAAAGTATCTACAAAGTACAACTTTTATAACTAGCTTGATTGGAGAAATCATTTCACAATGTATACATTTATCGAAACATCATGTTTTACACTTTAAACATATGCAATATTTATTTGTCAATCATACCTCAACAAAGCTGGAAAAAATTTTTGGAAAAGGAAAAAAACACAAGCTATGTATTAAGGTAGTCAGAATAACTATATTATGGTCTATGGTATTTTTATTGATATATTTAGTTTAAAAGGTGAATTTGGGGAACAGCTCTCCTTCGAGGCATAATAGAGTAGCTGTACTAGACTTGTGCTCACAACAAAAATAGCTATAGATACACACTACATATACACCATACTGACACCACACAAATACCAACACCACAGTACTCCACACAAACATATAACACTGAAACAATGCACACCCAACACATACACCACTCATAACAGACACCATCCACAAACCACTCACATGCTGCAAAAAAATTTCTGTACATAAAAATAAAAATCAATAATATAGATAAAAATATGTGAGACTTTTTTTAGATATCAAACAATAAGCAGCACAGTATCACAACCCCCGTGAGAAGGGAAATACACAAGATAGGAATCATGGTTATACCATGATCATCCAGACTTTCTCCCTGCTGCAAAACAGGGAGAAGAAGTTCACTTGGGGTAGGAGTTTCACTATGTTAAGGAGCCAGATATTGGAATTGCCAGGTTCTGAAGTGGCTAGAATTTGTAGGGCAGGATACTTGAAAAGAAAGAGCTGCAAGGGATGGTGGTGGGAGGTGGGATAAAGACTCCATGGGATTCAACAATTATATAAAATATAAATGGACCAAATACTTCAATTGAAGGGCAAAGATTTTCCAGTAAAAAGATCTAACTATTTCCATCTACAGGAAATCCACTTTGAAAATAAAAGGATAGGAAAAGATAAGCAGGTGAACAGTAAGCATTAGAAATCTAGAATAGCCATTTTAGTGTTAGACAAAATAGACTTTGAGACAAGAAGTTTTGCCTGATATCCCTAAATTTAAAACCATGAGTTTATATTGAAATGTTAAATTTTAAGCCAAGCCCACAGGGTACCTTGTATTCTTCCACCTTTCCACATTTGTAACTCCCTTCTCTAAGAGTGAGAAACATGGCTTCCATTCCCCATCATATATTACTCATTTGCTCAAACCTACACAGAATATAACTTAAAAATGACAAACAAATATTATTATGAAAAGCAAGCCTACAGAGGCAGGAAATACATAAAATGAGCTTGGAGCATCTCGTAGGGCCAGCAAATAAGGAAGTGCTCAAAAACAAACAGACAAAAACCACATTAATAGGACTACATCAAAAGAACAGTGGAGCCAACTGAAAGGGCTCTCAGTGGACAAAGCTAGAACAATCTGAGCAACAAGATAAATAAAGTAGTATTGGATTATAACCCCAAGTACAAAATAAATATCCATGAGGCCATACTGATATAAATAAATGAATACATAAGTAAATGAGGGAGAGGAGACAAATCTGTGAAAGCGTTCCAAATAATTTATGTAGATACTTTACCCTCAAGGAGAGAAAACACTGTGGGTTTTGGGTAGTGACTTTCTTCCAAAGAATACATTATAGAAGGGGTGAGGGGGAATAACCTTACTGTGGAGAAACCTGATAAATACTCCTTCTGCAATGTGACCAAGGTCAATGTCAACAGTGATAATTCATACTGCCAGTATTTACCCTTGATATGATGTGATGAAGATGTCCTTTTATATCTGTGGTCTTCCTCTAAAAAAACACACAATTCTAATCTATTTATAAGAAAAACATCAGACAATGCCAACAGAAGAGCATCCTATAAAATATCTGAGCAGTGTTCCTCAAAACTGTCAAGATCATAAAAAATAAGGAAAGGTTGAGTAATTGTCACAGTCAAGAGGAGCCTATAAAGACATGACAACTAAATGTAATATGGCATCCCGGCTGTGACCCTAAAACATAAAAAGAAAATTAGGTAAAGGAAATCTGAATAAACTGTGAATTTTAATTAACAATAATGTATCCATATTGGTTAATTAATTATAACATGTACCATAGTAATGAAGGTTGTTAATAATAGGGAAAAATAGGAATGAAACACAAAAGAACTCTCTGTACTATCTTTTCAAATCTTCTCAATTTTTCTGTAAATCTAAAACTGTTCTAAAAAAGTATCAATTAAAAATAGATTTAGTACTGATTTAGTAGTTTAGTACTAAACACGAAAAAAAACAGTGTTTCTAATCCTTCTGATTATTTCTCCCATCTATAAAGTGGAAAAACAATACCCATCTATTTTCTATAATTAAACAAGCAAAACTACCAACCTAATATTCAAATTTGTTGAAACAAATATATACATATATTTGTTTATTATATCCTAGCTCTCTCTACTGTGAAGTCACAAAAGTAATAACACAGCAGAAGCAATAAGCATACCTAGTGATTGACTGGTTTCAAAATTCCTTTCTACTCTAAAAAGTAACAGGTCTCCTTGGAGAAAAGATTGGTTCTGGCGTTCAAACATAAAACAATTCTGAAACATTTCCATGCACCAAAAAATAAGGAAGCAATCAAAGATGATGAGGATGTATCAACAGGACATGGGAATGAGCTTGAAAGTATCCCCCTGGCCAAATCTGGGTGAAATTAAGCCTCAATACAAATGAGGATATAAACTATTTATAGGACACTGAGTAAAATAAGGAACTATGAGTTCATATTTATATAAATTAATGAATCATTTTTCCTTACAGCAGAATGCCAACTAATAAGTATAGAGAAAATGAGAGAAATTTTAAAAATCATCATTAGATGCTAAAATCAGTTTGATGAGGAACAGATATTTGCATAGATCAAAGTAATTCTCCACAAATTATTTACAAAGGGGAACAGAGAAATTCTGCAGTGTAGAAACCTAGGAGACACCACTGTAAGCAAGTGATCAAGGCTAGTATCACCAACACTGGGACAAATCAACGTCATAGAACTTCTGAAATGATGCATTGAGGAGGACAGAACATTGCATGTCTAGTATTCCTGCCAAAAATACTTACCTTGAATTTAATCAAGAAAAAAATCAGAAAAATCAAAATCGAGGAACATTTCATAAAACTAACTCATCTTTAAATTATATCAGTGTCAAGAAAGACAAAGAAAGGCTGAGGAAATACTCCAGATTAAAGGAATTTAAAGGGCCATGACAACTAAATGCAATGGGTGATCTAGATAGGATCCTGGATGTCAGACGAAAATAGCTATAATAGATCTACTGACAAAAACGATATAATTTGAATATTATTACAGATGATGTAATAGTATTTTGATCAAAACTAAATTTCCTAATTTTAATAATTACACTATGGTTATGTAACAAAATGTCCTTGTTCTGAATTCTGCCAACAATCTGAATGAATTTGGAAGTGGATTCTTCCTCGGTACCTTTGGATAAGAACCTGGCCCATGTGAATACTTTGAATTCAGTCTGGTGAGATACTAAGTAGAGAACCCACCTGAGCCTCCCTGGATTTCTGACCTTCACCATTGTGAGCTAATAAAGGGGTGTTATTTTAAGCCATTAAGTTTGTGATAATTTGTTATGCAGAAATAAAGATGAATACAACTCTCCATGGATGCACATACATACAACACACAAAATACTGTCTCACACACAAATTACCTATTGACATGTATGACATATATCTCTAACAAAGTTGAAGTCAAGGAGTAATTGTGAAATTAAGCTGGCTTAAATAGATAAAAATCAGGGTGGTTAAAACATTGTTCCCTTCAAGACATTGTTTAGGATAAACTTCAATTCAGGAAGGAATTTCTATGGGGCTAAAAGATAATCCTCAAAAGGAGAAGAGCCAAGAGTACACATCCTTTCTTGATCCTAAACACACAAAGTAAGACCTGAGAGCACTTAAGGAGAGCATGCATTCAAAACTATGCTAGGAGGGGCACCTGGGTGGATCAGTCGGGTTGAGCTTCTGACTCTTAATTTCCAGTCAGGTCATGATCTCAAGGTTGTGAGATCCAGCCCTGTGTCAGTCTCTGGGCTCAGCAGGGAGTCTGCTTGAGATTCTCTCCCTTTCCTTCTGCCCCTCCTCCCACTGGTGCTCTCCCCCTCTCTCTCTCAAATAAATAAATAAATCTTTAAAAAAATAAATAAATAACAAAGCTATGCTGGGAACCAGGGACTTTTAGGGAAGGGGGGGAAAGAAAACAGAGAGGGGTATAAGAAAGCTGGAATTCAAATGAGAGGTTAACTTAATGCTACTGTCAAATTAGACAAGTAAAAGAGATTTTGATTTATACCGCATTCTATTGGGTTCAAAATGCTTTCATGGCTCTTATCACATTTATCCTCACAATGACCCTTTGGTTCTTCGTTTCTTCTTAAAAAATTGTTGGCTCTCCCTTGACCATAGGATGAAATCCAAAGCTCTTTCCAGGACAAAGAGATTTTACACCAACCTACCTCTTTAGTCTTGTATTCCTGACCCTACCCACGCACATCCTGTGGATTCACACCACAGGACACATCCTCCAATGATGATCTTGATGATTGTTAATGCTGTCCTGCCTTTTTTTTTTTTTTTTTTTGCAGATTATACCTCTGCCTCAAATGCCTTTCTCAATTTTATCATCATGGTAAATCCTCACTTATCTTTCGTGACGCAGTAAATAGGGGTTCTGATTTGTATCAGGTCTCCTGGAGAGCTACAGTTCCAAGTACGGAATGAACTCCTCTTTGCTCCTAGTTTATTATGCTATCCATTCTAGATTAGATTGCTACTCTCAGCGGGAAAGTTACACAAAAGCAGTTAGAAACTTAATCTTAACATACTCTGAAGATTGCTGGCAAAAATGAATAAATAAGTAAGTAAATGAATCAAGTAAGGAGACAATATTGGGATAAGAAACTTGAGGGTAAGTTGAGTTTGGTCATTCAATCTTCCAGAACACTTGGAGTTGATTCTGAAATGGTAAGGATTACTTCCAGACTCATTTTTTGGTTAATCCTTAATGTAGTATGTTGTTCCATCAGAACGACTTACTATTTCTCAATTTCCTCTTTATAAACTGCTTTATTGGGATATAGTTCATGTATAATTCATTCAATGTGTATAATTCAATGATTTTAGTATATTCACAGAATTGTGCAACCATCACCACAATCTAATTATAGAAGATTCTTAATTCTTTTCTGCGCTTATCTTTGACCCTATTCTTTACTCTACATTCATTCATTCAGTCAATCACTTAATATATATTTAGCCACCCAATGTAAATTCTGAAAAAAGTTTGATATGTAGAGTACCAGTTACGTTATTAAGTCCTATAATGGGGGAAGTATAGATGTAAAATATATCGAGGCAAGGACATAGACAGGGGTACCCCACCACTCGTGATAGTCAGGGAAGTGATTCTAGGAGGAAGTGACCTTCAGAGACCTGAAGGGTGAAATGGAGATTGCCAGATGACAGGTCGTGCCAGGAATGGCCAGCAATCCCTGTACCGATGGAGGAAAGATGACTCCAAACTTTGCTGTGAAAGAGAGGAGAAGGCAAGGGGTCAACGCTCAGAGATGAAGACCATTTGTTCTTCTTTGCTCCCACTTTTATTGGTCCTTCAGGATAATCACAAATCCTTCTTACTGTTTCTCAAGCACATGATGTTGTGACAAAGGGTCTTATTGGAACTAGGAGGATGTTTTTATAGGAAAGATACGATATGCTAATCTGCATGTTCTATTAAACATAGCCCAAGGGACAATGCATATGTCTCTTAGATCAGAGGGCAGCTGTTTGGGCTAAGAAAGTTTTGGGGAAGGCAACTCCCCATGGCATTCCAATGGCAGTATGGTCACGCAGGCCTCGGCATTCCAAAGGCCTATGCCCTTCTCCAAAACCTTCCCTGCCCTCAGCGGCCTCAGTGTTACATTTTAGCAAGCCAGGTATTATGGCTGATTTCATGCTCTACACTAATCCCAACAAGGTTGGGGTTGGGGGGATGGGCAAACAGAGATGAGGCCTTTAGAGAAGAGGGCTCTAGGCATGAAGAATGCTATCTGCTATGACCCAAAGGGAGATGCACATGGTGGATGCAAGGGACTAAGAAGAATTAAGCCTTCTCTACCTGTAAAATTCCAAGTCATTTTTTTATATGAGTGTTCATAGTAGCTCTATCGGCAATTTTCAAGAACTGACAACAATTCAAATGCCAATCAGCTGGTGAATGGATGAATCAACTCTGGCACACTCATACAATGGAATACTATCCAGCAACATAAAGGAATGAACTATTGGTACACACAACAACTTGGAAGGAATAAATAAAGCCAGACCAAAAAAAAAAAAAAAGTAAGCACACCATAATTCCATCTATATAAAATTCCAGAAAATGAAAACTAATCCACAGTGACAGAAAGTAGACCAGGGGTTATCAGGGGACAAAGGTGAGTGGTTGGTAAAGATCAAAAAGAAGCAGGAGGAAAACAGAAATGTTCACTACCATGATTATGGTTATGACTTCAAGGGTGAATACATAGGTCAAAATTCATTAAATTCTATACTTTAAACATGTACAGTTTATTGTATGTTGATTATATCCCAACAAGGTTGTTTTTAAAAAGATGTCCCTATTTGGATAATAAATTATATGATTTCTCTATTAATAAAGGACTTGGCTTCTGGGGGGTGTTTAATTAGTGTTGGGTATTAGTTTTACTGTTAGTATTAAAATATTAGTAGTAGTACAATCCTACCTGCCACAGTCATAGAGGTCCAGGAATGAACCTAGTTTTGGCCTGCAGATAGGCCCAGACAGTAGATCTAAGAGTGGGGGCCTAGGGAGACAGCACCATACAGGGCTAAGAGCTTGAGTTTGGGGTTGGGACAGACTGGGTTAAAATCCTAGTTCTGTCATTTATTAGCCAAACTCATATGTCACCCCTCCTTTAGAAGCCTTATCTGATTCCTCTACTCAAAATTAATGATCTCATCTTCTGTGTTTCCTCAGCAATAATACAGTAAGTTGGGAAAAAAGACCCTCTCTTATATGCAAAGTAGCATGCAGTCATAAGAATGAATGAAATCATGAAAGTTCATCTTCATTTTACCTCTTTATCTGAAGAATATATACTTAAATCTTTGTTTTTATTACAAAGATAATGTCTACTTGTTAAACAGTTATAAATATTATAATATTTAATATATCATAAATTAAATATAAAAAATATAAAATCAATATATAAAAAATTAAAAGGCTGCCTTCTCCTACACCCCCTGAGTGAGGGTGTGAATCACCATTCACACATTGAAGTTATTTCAATTTCTAATGAGAAGGTCATGGCCCAAAGAAAACAGAAATAATCCAGAAGTTGGAGGACTCAAATATTTATAAGAAAAAGAATGGCTATGTTTCCTGTGACAAATAATTTAAGTAAATGTTACACTGAAGTGATTTCAAATAACACGTAACACCTCTCTTAAGTTAATGATGGTGGAATTGGGAAAGCTTTTTCTAATTACTGTCATCTTCTAAAAGCTCACTGTTTTCAGTTCAATAAAAATCTTTAAGATAACATCATCATTTTCTAAACCTAGAATCAAGCCCTTCAGTACTTTTGGACAGAACTTCCTACAAATTTATAGGTGAACCAAGCCCCTTGGAAACTGGCTGCTTTCTTCAAAGAGATATTACATATCAATTCATTTTATAGATTTGTCTATCTCAGTGTTCTCAAAGGTCATTAGCATTATAAAATTTTTTTAAAGATTTTATTTATTTATTTGACAGAGAGAGAGACAGCGAGAGGGGGAACACAAGCAGGAGGAGTGGGAGAGAGAGAAGCAGGCTTCCTGCTGAGCAGGGAGCCCGACGCAGGGTTCGATCCCAGGACCCTGGGATCATGACCTGAGCCGAAGGTAGTCACTTAACCGACTGAGCCACCCAGGTGCCCTTTAGAATTATAAAATTTTAAAGCATAGAAGAAACCATGCATATTATTTGGTTCCAATTTTCTATTTTACAGATAAGAAAACTGGGTCCTACAGAGATAATGATCTGACCAAACTCACATAGCAATTGGTAGCAATACTTGGTCTAGAACCCTAAATTCCTAATACCCAGTTTTAGTGCCCCTTCTCAACAAGCTGCCTCCCTCAGAGAACAGGTTCCTGAACCTGGAACTTGAGTCCAGTGTTTCCTCCCAAGGCCATTTTTGATAGGGAAATTGACATCTACACAAGCTTTTCTAAGACTAGTCTAGTTACTACAGCTGCATAACAAATTACCCTGTATGTATGTAGGGGCATAAGACAACAATCATTTTATTTTGCTCATGATGTTGCAGTCAAGAATTCGGGAAGGGCTTATTTGAATAGATGGCACTTGGAGTGCCTCATGCAGTTGTAGTCAAATATAGGCTGGAGCTGCAGTCAGCTGAAGGTCTACCATGCAGGTCCTCCAAGAGGATGTACTCACGTGCAGTTGGTGCTGAAAGCCACTGAAAGCTCAGCTGGAGTTTCTAGCTAGATTATCTACACATGGTCCTGCCAGCATGGTAGTCTCAGATGTTCTCACGTGGTGGCTAGCGTCCTCCGGAACAAGGAGCTGCAAGGCCTTTTCAGAAGTATGCAACACACTTCTCAAAAGTTATGCAACTCCGCTTCTACTTCATTCTATTCTTTACGAGCAAGTTACTAAGGCCAGCATAGATATAAGGGACAACAGGGAAGCCACCTCTCAGTGTGAATTGTTTCACATAATTTGTAGACATATTTTTAAACAGCCACAGGGTGACAGAGGGAGAAATCTCAGGTAAGGGAGGAGATATGATACAAAGATAGAAGAATCGATCAGGCTCCTATACCCATCAAAGAAGCTTTGGAAAATAGAACATATACCCATCTCTTTGTTTGTCATCCAACACTCTACAGTGGAAAATGTAACTATGAGTGAGCTATCTCAGCTTTGCCTATTTTCCCAGATGATGGGATTGACATTCAAGGTAAAGTTCCCAAAAGGAGATGACCTAGAAAGCAAAATAGTAATCTTCAAAGTCAGGAACTTGAGTTGCAAATCAAGCATTTCACATTTGAGTTAATGAAGGACCAAAGAGACCTTTTACTGTTCCTCCAATGAGCCTAATGAATTAAATTTTATGGAACTTCTTGGAGAGCTGAGGCTCTGTCTTTTTAACTAGATTTGTATGGCACCCACAGAGCCCAATCCAGAGATCAGTGCTTAACAAATTTCAGATGATAGATGATGATTTAATTGGAACAGAGGAGTCCGTAAATGTCTTAGGAATATAAAAACACCAAGGATACCATAGTACAGACTTCTATGAGTTCAAGAGTTATGATGAATAAGGGAATATTTTCAAGCATTTGTGGTTTCAGAAAAGGAAAAATTGGAACAATTTCCAATGGTACTGATAATGGCCACAAATAGCTCTTAGCATTTTCAATTATATATAAAAAAAAAGATGTAAAGATTAAAGGAAACAATCAGATATTTACTAGAGAATCAATTAGAATGCCGAACTTAAAAGTCTTCTCCATTTCTTAAACTTTCTAAAAAGAATATGATATTTAGAGGTAGATTGGAAAATGGGTGTGGTACAACATAAGAAAGGTGTAAGTTCTTTTACCAAGAAGAGAAGAACTATTTGTGGAAGTCATAAAACTATTTGCCCTCTCCAAAACCTTACTTTTGCCAATAAAGATGTAAAATTTCCAGATTCCAGAAGGTTGAATTAGTATAAAAATAAATTATTTAAATTAGAGTTGGAGGGTTGCATGGTCCACTACTCAAAAACTTAACGAGTTAAAAATCAATGATTTATCATTTCTTATAATTCTGTGGAATGGCTGGTGGTTCCTTTGCTGGTCTCAGCTGGGTTTACTGCCAAGATTGAGTTTTGGACTGGGATAGAAGAATCAAGATGGCCTCATTCACATATCTGGTACCTTGATGCTGGCTATGGGTTGGGGCTTCTTGGTTCTCTCGCATTTGGCCTTTGTGGTAGACAGAGAAATGGTCCTCAAAAGATATCTCTGCTCTAACCCCAAAACATGTGACCATGAATATGTTACCTTACATGACAAAAGGGATTTTGCAAATGTGATTAAGTTAAAGATCTTGAAGGGGAAGATTTCCTAGATTATGCAGGTGGACCCGATCTAATCACAAGAGTACTTATAAGAGGGAGGCAGGAGATCAGAGTTAGAGAAGGAGGAGTGACAACAGAAGTAGTGGTCAGAACGATGTGAAAAAGGAGCAACCAGCCAAGGAATGCAGGCAGCCTCTAGAAGCTGGAAAAGGCAAGGAGATGGATTCTGCCCTAGAACCTCCAGAAGGAACTCAGGCCTGCTGACCCATTTTAAATTTCTGACCTTGAGAACTGTAAGATAATAGATTTGTGTTGTGGGGCGCCTGGGTGGCTCAGTTGTTAAGAGTCTGCCTTTGGCTCAGGTTATGATCCCAGGGTCCTGGGATCAAGCCCCGCATTGGGCTCCCTGCTCGGCAGAGGGCCTGCTTCTCCCTCTCCCACTCCCCCTGCTTGTGTTCCCTCTCTCACTGTCTCTCTCTCTCTGTCAAATAAGTAAAAAAAAAATCTTAAAAAAAAAAATAGATTTGTGTTGTTTTAAGCCATCGAATTTGTGGTAATTTGTTATAGCAGCAATAGGAAACTAATACAGTCTTTTATCCTACTAGACTATACCAGGTCTCAAAGTAGCATTCCCAAGGGCCAGCCCCATTGCACAAACCCTTTTCAAACTTCTTATGTGAAGTCTCTTGCCAAAGCATGTTACATGGCCAGACCCAGAGTCAATGTGAGAGGAATCTTGACTCCTCCTCTTGATGGCAAAGTCTCATTGCTTGCATATTTGGATGGGAGAAGTGTATGGCTATTAAGCAATCAATCACTTAAATAAACAATCTGATCACTTGCTCTGGAAGAAGCTTTATGTTTTATGTGAGTAGCTTGGCTTGTGCTTTGAAATCTTAACCCTTTGATTTAATGTCTTACCCTGATGCTTAAAGTTGAGATCTTCATCTGTCAAATATTCCATAATGCCTAACCCAATCACTACTCTGTCACCCCTTTTCTTCTCTGCGCCTTGCCTTCCACCTTCTCCTCCTGTTTTTCTCTTCCTTTCTTTTCCATTCTAGCACTACTTCCAAATAAACTTCTCAGATTGCTGAGCCATTGGAACATCAGTGTTTTACTGAGTTTGTAATGTCTTCAAGTCTCTCCCTTGGAGGAAGTTACTTTACTTGCACTTTTATGTGGCAAACAGTTCCTGTGACTCAATCCTGAGATACTCATTTGCAAGAAATACAATGACAACTGCCAAGGCCAAACAGAAATTGTTATTAGGCATTTCTTTTCTGTGTATTTCAACTTGAAGGATGGCACTTGTTGGAGGCATTTTTAAAAAGGCAGAAAGAAAACTCCTCCAATGATCCTCAAATTTGCATTTTGCTTCATCTTTTAAGTGAGAAATAAAATACATTAGAACTCTCACATCATTAACAGAATGTGTGGGTAAACTTGGAATTTGCATTTATTTTTTATTTTTTTTATTCTTATGTTAATCCCCATACATTACATCATTAGTTTTAGATGTAGTGTTCCATGATTCATTGTTTGTGCACAACACCCAGTGCTCCATGCAGAACGTGCCCTCCTCAATACCCATCACCAGGCTAACCCATCCTCCCACCCCCTTCCCCCCTAGAACCCTCAGTTTGTTTTTCAGAGTCCATCGTCTCTCATGATTCGTCTCCCCCTCCGATTTCCCCCCCTTCATTCTACCCCTCCTGCTACCTTCTTCTTCTTCTTTTTTTTTTTTCTT